>NC_090020.1:52158424-52458424 GCF_036417845.1 Apteryx mantelli
AATGTTTACAGAAATATTTTACACAATTACAAATGGAGAATAAACGAGGTATAATTTATTAGAATAAATTTACTTATTTTTCAGGTTGTGCTACATTAAAATACATACATATATACATACTTAAAACCTAACTGGGGTATATTCGTTATGAAATACAAGTGAGAATAATTGAGACCTCATATGATATCCTCAGGAAGGAGGCAGAGTGGACTGGAAAATTAATTTGCAGTTGAGAAATTGGGCTATCAACTAATGGGGTGCTTAGAAATACCACAGAAACATTCAAAAATCCTGCAATCCGGCTTCATCTGTGCACCTTATTTGAGCATAATTTACAGAGAGTAATTTTCAACCCCCTTGGTTTCCCTATTTGTAAATTAGACCTGATAATTACTTATTACTTGTGTGGGTTTTATGAAGATTATTTGATTACCCTTCTCTTTCTGGTACATAGCTTTCAAAATGTTAAGTAATATATAAATCTGAATAATCTTTCCATTAAAATCTTAGAAAAGTAAAATGTGCACAAAGTTCTTGTACCCCATGGAAGCTTCTGCAAATTTTTGTGAGAAAAGAGAGTAAAACAGTTTCATAGCAGAGAGGATAAAACCTTTAGAATACAGGCTTTAATTATAGGAGGGATAGAAATCAGGTCCTCTAAGGTATCATTGAAAGGTGCCGGGCCTTGGGGGCAGCTGTTGAATTCATTCTTTCGTATATGGTTTGAACCCCAAAGTTGTAGGTACTCAGTGAAGAGGAGCAGAAAGCATTATTGCAGTCTAGATAGTGATTATGGAAGGGTTATTTGCAGTCCTGTATGCTGCCTGTGTGGTTGGTGTGAATTCACTTCCATTCAGCCTCCAGTGATTTCTACTAGAAAGGCTGAATCTCACATTAGGGAGAGGTGATGAGGTTGAGGTTTATTAAACAGTGTTTGAAGCAGTATTTGAACATGAACATAATTATTTTTCATTAGTTCACAGAATTAAGTTTATTCTATACCATTTTGTTTTGTTTTGTTTCTTGTATTTCACTTACCATGAGAAATAATTTTCCACTGAAAATAATAATGAAATAAGACAGTGCTTAAAAAGGCACAGAAGATCCATATCAAGAACACAGTACACAACTAGGGGAGCAAAATGCTTATAATATGTAGATGTGTTTATTCAGTTTTGGCCTTGGGAACAAGTATCATGAAACAGGATTACAAATCTTACACATAGACATATTTGGGTTGCTAATTATAGATAGATGTAAAACATAAATTCTTTTCAAAACTTTTCAACGGTAAAACTCAAAATGTAATAACTGGGTTAACCCAGCTTAACTGGGTTTTTTTAGCCTTGAACATTGATTTTTCTGGTATAGCTGTGCTAACACCAAATTAACAGATAGCAAAGTAAAACATATTAATGGCATGATTTATGGTGAAATAAGATGAATACAGTTCTGCATGCAAATAGATATGGACCTAATGCAGTGAGGAATTAGAAGGCAGTAACAGGAAGGAAATGAAGAGTTTATTGTTTTTATAGCTCTAATATCCATTAAAAGTTAGTAACACAGCAGGTGACAGTTTGGGTAAGTGTAAAGTGAATGTTTTGAAATAAATAGCAGTTGGGTGACCTGGGATGTCAGGGCTCTAGACAAGGGTGTGTGTTTGTCAATATATCCTACATGTTTTACAGACTCCTCAGGGAACAGGGGAAGATACAATTTCACCTTTTCTGTGCCAAAACATTTTAATTATATCTTCTTCCAAGTACAGCGGTTCAGTAACCAAGGAGCTGACATTGATGCATGTGTTGATAAAGCTACAAACATTCAAAATGAGATTAACAAAGATTTTGAGGAAAGGGTGACAGCTAATTTTGCACAGTATTCTGCATCTAATTCAGGTCAGTGTAATGACAGAATATTTTATAACTGTTGTGTCATCCAGAGAGACTTTTATGATGCTTTGTGTTTTTGAGTATTTGTGTATATGAAAGTATAGTTCTTAATACATCATTCAAACAGGTTATAACTTTTTTATTGAACATCTATTGCTTGTAGCCATAAACAGGAATAAACTTTAGTATGTAGAAGCAATTTTATATATCCGTCAGTATTCATCACAGTGATAGGTTCTTTTTGTCTAATTCACCTTGAAAGTATTGACTTCAGCTGTGAAATGGGACCAAAACTACCGTATCCATTTTGCAGCGTGGCTTAATATCTGCAAAAAGATCAGATGGAGAAAGTTATATTAAATGCATTTAAATAATCAAGCTGTAGTTTCTTTATATTGTGTGAGACCTTTTGAGAACATCTCAATGTATTTCTGCTCTATTCTCCTCCTTATTTGAAGGCAACTGACATTCGTCTTTCACTTTTCTTTATGTTTGTGAAATTTCCTTCTTCTCTCTCGCTCTTTTTTTTTTTTTTATCCACTCCTCCATCTGCTTTCACTTTTGTTTGCTTGGGCCGTCTCTCATCCCAACTTGGTAATGAGGAATGCGGTGTGACCCTGACCTCTATCAGCCCATGCATGACCTTCTGACTCCCCCACGTCACCTTTGACCTTCTCTTTGACAGCTTGATTAATTACCCTGTGTTATGATTTATGAGTGAGTGCTATGTAAAAATAATAGACAACAGGTGGTCCTCTAAAAACTTTTTGTGGCATGTTTTCTTTTCCTGCCTAACTTGATGAGCTATTTTAAGTCGGGAACTTGCTGGGACAATGTGTGTTTGGCAGTAACGCAGCATTTTTACACACTCGGACACCGCACTGGAATTCGGAGAGCTCAGAGCTGAGGTGTAAAATATTGGGATGAAAATATTACAGAGTATTAGCAGGGTGCAATTGCCAAAATGTACATTGGGTGGAAACAGAAAACAGAGTCAACTGACATTTCAGACGTTTCAGTCTCAGGTCACGTCTTGAGAAAATTGCTCAAAATGGAGGGGGCATTTTTCAAGCTGAGCTGCATCTCCAACAGCTATGTTTACTTTAACGCTTCACTAGTGACTTCTGATTGGTTGTCATGACCTCATCCCACTGTTGCACCTAGGATGTCGCAACAGTGACATATATGTACCCTTCTCGCGAAAAAGATGGGAAATAAACAGAACGTACATCTTTCAAAAAGATGAATGGACATGGCTGTGCCCATTTTAACCATGGGCAGGTTTAAGATCTAAACACTTCAAGTTACATTTCCCTTGGGGAAAAACTCTGATCGTGTTGCAAACAATCTAAATAGAAATCTGAACTTGAAAAATCAGGGTGATAAGGCTTAGGAAAATAATCTCTTTCAGACAATTGCTTGCAGTCCAAAAAGATAGTTACATAGGTCAAAAGATTCCACTCCAGCCCCTGGCCTCCCTGGTCACATATGGTGTCCCATCTCGTGGATTAATATGCAGAGCTGAATGCTTCCAACACATTATTCATTTGGCCATGCAGAAGAGATTTCCCAAGATTGGGAATTTACCTCAAATAGTTCAGCGTTGTTTTTTTGTTGTTGTTGTTGTTTTGGGGGGGGGATTAACCTTACTCTTAGTGTCTGAGGCAAGAATTTTGATATTCCTTCAGTTTCAAACATCTTGCTCAAGCTTCCAGTAAGAGACAAACGCGCTATTCCATTTGGGACTTGCATGTTACCGTGAATAAGGCTCTTCTGCATTTTTCTGACTTTGTAGTAGAGGTATTGTGTCTCAGATTTGTGATTCTTTCCAACATTTGACTTTTTCAGCTTGATTCCTTTTAGTCATCATTTGCTGGCTAAATCATAAAACAAGTATTATTTATATTTGTAACTATTTATGAACCTGACAGTAGAGTTTGCACACAGTCTTCTACCTTGGGAAGCAGCTACTTGGAGAAAGCTAGTAGACAGTATAGATTACATTTTCCTTTTAGCTCACCTTGAAGAATTAGAATTCAAGAAAATATTTGTTAATAGAGTATTTTAGTTTGAAAGAGAAACCATAATTGTATCCAGCGAACTAGTTGATTAGAGGATGAAACTTAGGTTTATCAGTGTCTGTGCTGGTTATTAGATCTCATCCAGATGTGCTAATGGGTGATGTAGACAAACTTTGACTTCTGGATAACATCTGCATTCTCTCAGATATGCGGTAGAACACTGGTCTTGGCTTGTATCACTCAGTTGAAGATCTGTGGAGGTTCCCCCTCCACCCTCCCAAATTTTAGCTCTGTGCTATAAAATGACTTTGCACTTTACACAGTGGTTTCTCCTTCTGTACGCAATCCGCTATTACTTACGTTGAATGCATATCTAATGTTTTACAAATGATGACAAGCTTTAAAAAATTTCCTGGATAGCCTTATTTAGTTACAGGAGGGTTCACTATGTTCAACATTTTAATAATGCTGTAAGCTCATGATAACTGAAATTGAGATTTTTAGTGACATTGTGAGGTACGCACTTACAAACAGGGCTTTCATTAAAAAAGGTATTTTTTAATGAATGTGTGTTTTGCCTTTGCTAAAAAGTAATGTCAAAGATCACATAGATCACTAGATAATAGATCACTGTTGTTTTGCCCTTTATTAATGTTTGGTAAAGAACTTTTTTAAAAAAATGTTAGTAGCTTTATATGTTCGATTTTGCATTGACTTGGTTTCTGTTCAACCCCACTGAGTCAGTGGAGAGTCACACTTTTTTTTTTTTTAATTTTTTTGGTTGCACCAAAGTTTAATGGTGCAGCTATGCTCATATGATATGCATTTTCTAAAAATGAATTGTTTACATAGATGTTATTTAGGGCTGAGTATTACTTTTTAATAGAAAATATTTGTTTGGTTAAGGCACTACAAGAGAGGTTATAATCTGGTGCAGTTTTACCAGTCATTTAGTTTTTCCATGTTGTTTTATATGTGTTACTATCAAATCTTCTTTCTGGTGCCATTGTTTACATTTTGCAATTTAGGATGTAGTAATTATTGAAGATGGACATGGTAAAGGGAAATATACTGCATTGTGTAAACAAAACAATATGAAAATAGATTATTTTCTTAAGAGAAAATCTTGAGAATTGCCAGGTGATCTTTTTCCTCAATTTCGGGAAAAATTGTCTCAGTTATTACTTAATTATTGTAATTGTGCTGGCAGGAGGAGCCTGCTATCTTGGAAAAAATAAAAAATAAATTTGTAAAGGGAGACACATTATGCTGCTTAAAATATAATTGATAAAAAACCTTTAATTGATTTATGAAATAGTGAATTTAAAAATGGAATCATATTTCATCTGTTGATGTCTGTGTGAAAAATTGACATTGTGTCCTCATAAAATTGGACAAATGAGTCATGTAATTTTCAGTTATGTAATCAATAACTTAGACAAATTCTATTTCTTTGGTGATTTATGTATCTGTTTTGTGGTGAGCTTAAAGCGAGCACAGAGTTTCAAATTTCTGTAACACTTGTAAACCTATAATAAATACATGAATTTTGCATTTGGCATTGTATAGAAAGCGAAAAGGATCAATACGTGGAACGTCTCTGTTCCAAACAACCAGGTCAGGAGAATGAACACCAAACAAAGCATTCTCTCTTGCGCGCTAAAGCCACCAAAGCGCTTCCTACAAAGAGCTGTGCAACTCGGCCCCGCTCTGCTGTTAGCAAGCTCAAAAATCACGCTTTCATCTGAGGCGCGCAATCTAGTGCTGTTTCTAAATAGATCTGTTCAGTGGTGCTCTCCTCTGTGACAGATACTGAGTTTGGGGGTTTGAATTTTTTAAGTGGAAGCTTTTATATATGTATAGCAGAGGCTTATCACCTACTCACTTATAAGGTATCCAATAATGGCATGGATAAATTCTAAACTATGTTTTCTTTTGTTTTCCGGTCTTCTTTGCTCCCTGCCCCAGCTTATTTATTTATTTATTTATTTCAGCTCAATTCACTCAGTAGGGAGGGCAGGGAAGAAACATGACAGGAGACCACTTACTCATGGCACAGAGTCTAGTAAGGAGGCAATTTTCTCTTTGGCCTATGGTGACCTTTTTTGACTATGTTCCTTACACCAGAGACAGTGTACTGAATGCCTCTATTTCACCCTGTTTAGCAGAGTGCAACAGTGTCCTTTAACTTAGTTTTGGTGGGAGGAGAAGCTATGGCAGAAGTTTGAGAAGGGCGTGAAAAGTTGTGCAGGCACAAGGAAGAGGGGTAGGAACTTCCTTCAAATGTGATTTTAATAACTAGTCAAGTGTGTCCAACTGTAGAAAATCACTAAGTGACAATCTGTCTACCTGACAGTGATCACAATGCGTTACAAGATTTTTGAATAGCTTTACAGATTAGAATAAAGCAAGGCCAAATAAAGTATCTTTTGTTGGTGTAGATTTGGTTTACTCTAGTCAGCTAGGTATGCGGACTACTTTGATCTGGCCTAGCCTAAATGCAAAATCAAGCATCAAATAAAAAGCTAGAATAAAGCTATTTAGTTAGATAATTAATATAGACATTTTCAAAAAGTAAGTCTTTATTTCAAAATTCACTTTTACAAGACAGCTTGGTTTTCGTTGGAACCCATAGTAACTTTAAGGACTCATCTGTTAAATGCATGTGCTTCTCTTTTCTCTCTGCATTTACGATTATAACATTCACAAATAAATGCAGTTGTTATAAGGGTTACCATCATTTGAAAATCATAATAAAATAATTAGCTGATTAATTCAGGGTTTATTTCTCATTCATAAATTCCTGTATTTTTCAATCAGCTCATTTTCAGAGGCACAAAAATGCAGCTGGTATGTTCAAAAGCATCCTGCAGATCACAAATTTTCTCTGTGTTTTTGAATGCAGGACATAATCCCAATGAAGTTTTAGAGCAGATTTAAAGAGGTACTTAAAAGTCATCCACACAGTAAGAGAGTTGACTTGTAAGCAATAGCAGTGAATCAGTTCTGGTATAGATTCATTGTTACTGCCACTATTGGTTTGTGCATGGTATGCTTGTTGTCAGCTAGACAAAAGGTTTTACTACTTTAAATTGTGCTGAATAGTTTTATGTAATATATATATGAAATCACTCCATCCTTTCTATTATAAAGGTCTTTATTGGCTGGGCATAAACCTTTATATCCATCATTCTGTAAAGTTTGTATAATAATATTTTGCTTTTAGTTCTAGTACTTTTTTCTGGAAAAAGTCATATAATGTGCTTATGAATAACAACGATATATTAAATTATATTAAAGGTAAAATAGGCAACTTTTCTGATGCTGAGGGATGTGTATATGCATAAAGGCATGAGCAAACATATATTCACACATCAATATTCCTTTAATGACAAAAATGAAACAAGCAGAATATTCTTAAAATATTCTGAAAATTATATTGTGTGAACTTACTGAAATAAATATACACATTTTTAAGAGCATTAAAGTAAATTCAAAGCATTCTCAAGTATTAAATCTCCCTTTTCATATTCCTTTTTTTTGTCTCTTCTAAAACAGGAAGGCTATGGAGTAATAGTACTGAATCCCAATGAGAACTATATTGAAGTGGAGAAGACAAAAGCCCAAGTACAGCTCTCTTCTGATAGCTCAGATGAACCTGCAGAAAAGAGAGAAAGAAAAGATAAAATCCAGAAGGAAACAAAGAAGCGACGTGATTTCTACGAAAAGTATCGAAACCCACAAAAAGAAAAAGAAACGGTGCAGATGTATATTAGAGTAAGTTCCTTTTAGTTTTGTTTGCCTTTCTTGAATAATGTATATACATGTTTACCACCTCTATTAGTATGGGTTTTTTTTTTTTTTTTTTTAACATAAACACATTACTTTGGATGGCATTCAAGAGTTCATTCAAAGTGCCTGGCTCTTTATTCTATTGATATTTTTTTGTCATTTATTGAAAGTGAAGATTTGGAAGAGTTACAAAACATTCCTTTCTAATTTCAAAGAGGGACTTCAACTAAACCCCAGAGGAACTTGCTGGTGCTATCAAGACAGAGATTGATTTAAGGAAGACTTTGTAAAAATGATTTTATAAACAGAGGTGTACATAAGAAACATTTTCTACTGCAGTTAGGCAACATATTAGCTTCACAACATGTCATGCGTGCACTTAATATGTATTATATTGTTTTATATTGGGAAGGCAGTAGTTATAGCCTAATTGTTTTTAACATATTACCTGCTGAATTAATAATGTATTGTAGAAAACACCGGTGTTCATCTTGTGTGGTAGCAGATTTACCCTATAATGTATTGTTTTCGTATGAGCAGCCATCCATTGTGTTACAGTAAACTTCTGAAGGCAGATAAAGGCAGAGAGTTATTAATATCTTAATAAATATTTAAGCCAGAATAGTTTGAGAATGGTGTAATGAGGAAACCCTGTCCCTTGCTCTTTTCTTACTCAGTGAACCTTTGCACTTTGTAATGCTACCAGCATGGGATCGTTATAACAGTGCTACCCGAGGATTTCTAATTCTGCAGGGAGCACAAACAATATTATTTGCACTTTGACACGTTCTGCTTCATATACATACTATATACATTCTAGACTGAGTCATGCAATTTCCAAAGCCCTTATTAGGAAAGTTAGCATTTTCAGTCAATGGTAAAACATGTCAGAAATGCCACAGTGTAGTTAAAACATTAAAAATGTGTATGCCTTTCTCGTGTGAAATTGATAAAAATCCAGCAAAACAGATGTTAGAATCATTTTAGATTTTAAGGTGTTCCTATTAACTGTAGTTTAAAATAACATTAACTTACAGGAGAAGTACAGCTTTGCTAGCTAGCTAAAGATTTTGTAACCTGGCTGTGAGAATCATTAATAGCATAAGATATTACTGTATCTTTTCAGAAATGTCTCACTACTGAGTATGGGAAACAACAGGGTACACATATATATATATTCAAAGTTATCAACAGGGCACTTCTTTTTTCTAGCTGCTACTTTTTATGAGATAAGCCATTCTGCCACCAGTCAGTCCCTGCCTCTTAAGAGAAAAAAACAGACTCGTTAACAAGGGTGTGTCAGAAGCTAGTGGATATTGTGTATTCCAGAAATGCATGTAGTCAGCATGCTGGTCTAGCGTCCCCTTGTTGAAAGCGAACCCTTTTTAGCAATTCCACCTTCTTGTGTTTCTCTTGCTTGATGGGGCATGAAATTTGGCTTCAGGAGGTTTGACCCCCAAAACATAAAATGCATGACTCCATACTGTTTTCTTTCTTATATGAGTATATGCCTTAAAGATGACTGTTGACATTCCCTTTATTCTATTTTCTGCAAACCAAGGAGACAAATAGAATGAGTTTTACTGAAAGTATATGTGGTGGTCTCCTTTCCTTGACAAATTAACTGAAAGTGGCTTTTCTGATGCAATTGGTGTTGTATTCTGAAAGACTTTTTTGCTTTTTCTTTAGTAGGCTCTAATACAGTGAGTTTTTTGAAACAGAATAAAAAACGCTCCTTTATTGGTACATGGCAGGATAAGTTATCGCAATTCACTTGCCTATCAGTTTCTGAAACAAAACCGTGCTACCTTTAGGGTACCATTTGCTCTGTTGGATGGAATGGTGGCAGGTGGTTGCAAGGGGACCGGTGAATTTAGCATGCTCTGCTCTCTTTTCCTTTTCTGTGGACACAGGTGTGTTAGTTTGCACGTAACAGGCAAAATGGTGCAATGCCATATTTACAATGTACTTTTTGCCTGTCCTGATTGGGCATGTAGGATTATGCATGCTCCTGAAAGCACCCTTTGGTTGCTGCCTGGGACTTGCTTCCAGATTTATCTTAGCCATAGGCTGTTATGAGGTATGGTATGGAAGCTGGCTATGGGTATTCTCAAAGGGCAATTTAGATTTTAATTCTATTTTTTCTGTGGTATAGACTGCCTTTGACTCACTGGGCTCTTGAAGAAATTAAAAAACATACTGTCACTCCAAAGAAATACTAAGGGATGGTATCTACTTTGGTAGTAATATCATTAAAGAATTTTGGAACACTTTGGTAAGCCTTATGTCATCTTTGCCAGGCGGGGCAAACTGCTGCAAAGAGACTAGGTGAAAATTTTGGTTTCCTCACAAGGCTGCGGCAAATACATTCACTGAAGCACAAACAAGCAAAAAGACAAGACATCCACAGCATCTAATGTCAAAGGAAAATTTGTTTGTGTCAAACATACTGGAGAAATTGTTTAAGAGTGTTCATAAGTAGAAATAGATAACCTCAGTTGTGTTCGCTTAGGGTCACTAAGATCTCTTGTGATCTGACGAGGAAGTGCCTTCTGAACAAGCTAAAGTTGTCTGGATGATGGTCTACCTTGTGTAGCTAGACTTTCCAAGATTTGGAGAAATGCAACTCTTCCATTATTCTTTAAGTATTTTCTTTATTTTCATAGAAAATACAAATACCTGGGGTATTCAAGAGTAAGAGCAGAGCCTTAAAATATAAAATCTCAAATTATGCTGTATTTTCAAACAAAATGAATATAAATAAAAATGACTATCAGAGTGTGTAGTGTATTAAGCATAGTGCATAATGCTTGAAAGATCAAAGACTTATTGTTTCATGCTGTAAGTTTCCTTAACTATGAAATAATGTGCTTTCTGGCGTACATTAAAACTTGTTAAAGGGACTGATTTGGTCTGGGCAATAAACATCATGTCAAACATTCTGGCAGGAAAACCTGCTTAATATGTTTTGTAATAAGACAGAATTTTTTGTTCTTGAAAACATCTGCCAACTGAATTCAAGAGTGAAGACAGAAAATGTCATCAATTCAGTAACAGTCTTAAAAATTTGGGTTCTTTTTGAGCAATGCAGACCAAGGAAAAAACTTCTTGGTAATCAACATTGACTACAATACTTTACAGAATGATTAAACAAAAGCATTTTACTTTTATATAACGTGTTAATGAATGCATAATGGATTTTAATATTCTTACTGTTCAGATTTTAACAAGCATATTGTCAGCAGATCATATTTAAAAGCGTCTGTTTTTTAATGTGTTGAATTGAGAATTGAATCAAATATCTAAATATGTATATACGTGCTTTTAAAAAGCATATTTCTATCCCTACTTATAGATATTACCCAACATTTTTTCTTAGACCACCAGAGGCTGCTGCTGTGCATATTAGCTAATGCTTCCCCCAGAAACTTAGTACCCTAGCCAACCTTCATATATTACTGAACTAAAGTCAGAATTTGTTGATCTCTAACCTTTTTCTATGGCAACAGATCATACAGGCTTAAAAGTGACATGATTATTCTCTCCATCCTCCAAGCCATCTCCCACTACCTACAGATTCTCACATTGACAGTGTCTTCTCTATGTTACAAGGCACTTAGAAATGTAAATCAGTATTTGTCCCCTTCTAAATAGCATGCACCACTTAAACAGGTATACTGAATGGATTCTGAAATGTTATTAAAGAAAAAGTATAAATCATTTATAATAATAGTAATTTGTAATAATATCATCATTGCCACAAGAGTTAAAGGATATCAAAGAGGCAAGTATTATAGGAAGAAGTAATATCTTTTATGAGACCAACTGATGGGGTCAAGTTTTCTGGACAAGAGGGATAAGCTTTTGCTAGGCCTGTTCCTGCGAATTTTGTCTTTTTTTTTCCACTAAGATTAGCTGTTTAATAAAGATAATTCTTACTGCAAATTTTATTTTTACTATAGTACAACGTATAACAGTGCTATTTATACTAGTAGCCTATCAATGTAATTAAATTAATTTTGGACATAACTTATTTTTTCATAAATAATTTTTCTCACTTTTCATGAGAGATTAAATAAAAAAGATCATGTGCAACTATTTAATTCATTTTACTAAAAATGAATGTATCAAGATAATTCCTACCAATATTTAGAGAAAAGTGATAACAAGCACGTTTATTAATGCAAGGTTAAATATTTAGTAACTGCTAGTGGGCAGGAAATCCTGGCAAGAGCGTAAGCACAGTTGTGCCATTTCTGCTTATTGTTCCGTAAGAATGCCACAAGACATTGCCTGCCTTAAGGTCACAGCAGAGTGTCCACTTGTGTCTGCTGACCTTTAAATGCAGCAGATTTCATTCTGAAGATTGAGCCTTTTCCTGAACGAAGTAGCTTCAGTTCCAGCTAGCTACCTTGGGGATGGCTGCGTGGTTGTTCTTGGACAGATGCAGGCTCCCTTTACTTGCACTGTGACTTGGCAAGGCGTGAGCCTGCTCTGATCCAAAACCTATACGACTACATTAGTGTGCTGCTGAGCCCAAACTAATTAGCCCTTTACTCCACCAGAAGAGACAAAATGATAAGCGTTAGACAAACAGCTCTCAAGAGATCAAGGGACATGCTCAAGTTCAGAAGTCATCTGGGGCAGAACTGGGAACAAGAACTCAAATATCCAAAGTCTCATTCCAATGTGTATATGATAAGAGCTTTTCTTCCCTATTATAAAGTCTTAATTTCTGTTTTACTTTACCGATACAGCTAAAATAACCTGTGATATTAGTTTGTCCATATTTATATTTCAAAGCTCTTTGCTTCCCTCTGGTTTTGTGAGTTCTCTTTCACTTCTAAGCAACAGCAAAATCATCCTGACAATGGAAAACTTAGGAGAACTGCTTGGAAATTTCTATGGTTTTCATGTTCTTTCCCCCACATCCCATTGGACTTTCAGAGTTAGAACCAAAGAAACAAACAGATTGCAATTTAAGTGCTGGGGCATAAATGTCTAGTGATATTTTAGGTGCCCTAGGGTATTTGGGACATCTGCAATGATCTGGCAGATGTGTTACAGGACCTTCAGGAGACCTGCATCCCTCTGGCCCAGTGGCTGAAAGCCAACTGTAATACTGTAAAGCATCTAAAATGGCACTGGGCACCTACAGTTAGACCCCTGAGTCATTCCAAAAGTGTCAGATAAGTTTTAAACTCCTATAATAATTTCTGTTTAACAGGAAAAAAATAATTACAACATTTCCTTCTATAGACGCTACAATGAACAGACACCTTTATATTAAATAGCCAGAGTACGTAGAGTTTAAAATATAGTACCATTAAATGCCTTATAATTTAACTGTTTAGCTTGTGCAGTTAAATTAGATATTTTAATAAATCCTGAGTTTGTAGAGACTTCTTATAGTATGTTTTACCTTTATATAATGTGTCACAGAATGGTCCTATTTGTTGCCTTTTCCTTAAGCAAGCAAGAAACCAGAAAAGCAGATAATCACCAAAGGCAGATTTTGCATCTCTTCAAGAGCGCCACTAGCTCTTCATTCTGCCATACCCTTTCTTTGTTCCACATTTCACAAGTGTAGTTTAATCAAAGAAAAGGAATAAATTGGGGCCATCTAGCTTTTGTGTCTTTCATTACGTGATGTCAACAAAATGTGTATTGTTAGATCGGGCTCCTAAAAGTGAGGCAAGCTGTATGAGTTTCCAAAAGAAAGAATCAGCTTGCATCTCTCCTCCCACCGTGAGTTCTGTAGTACTCCTGTTGTTCTGAAAAAGAGCTTCTCTTACGGGTCATCCAAGCCATCCTTCCTTTCAGTCAAGATGCAGGCTTAGTAAACCTGGGCAGTTAGGGAGCTGATCGTAAAGCAAACTAGCTCAGCAGAAGGCAGACCTACTTGTTGATGACAAGGGGGAATAAAATTATTCAAACTTATACTCAGATACTGGCTATCTTTGATTGTGGAGCTATAGCAGTTAATAACTGAAAAGACCTAGTAGGTCATGTAGGCCATCCTCCTGCCGGTGCAGATTGGTCTCTGTAAGTATCCTTTATCATCTATCAAATAGAATCAAAGGATAATATACTTTTAACTGATATCCAAAACAAGGATAATAACTTCTAACTTACTGTACACAGTTATTGCATATTTTGATACTAGATTTGGGTGTGTTTGGAAAAATGGCAGAAAAATGTTGGCAGGAGGTCAAGTGGTAACATATACCCTTTTTGCAAAACTGGGAGATTCTTTATATGTTTCTTTTCTTGAGGATCAGTTAGCCAGAAAAAAACTTCATACAGTGAGAGTTCTACATGCCTACATGGGAATTAGTTTCTGTGAGTTAAATTTATTTAGTACCTCTTAGATATGAGTGATGCTGTTGCAAAATAATTTTTTTTAAGGGAATGCCCCCTCCACTCCTTTCTTCTAAAGATATTTATGGCTGTTGAATAGGATATGTGAGCCGTACCCTGATGCGTGGAGGTCGGGAAAACAACATTTGTGGAGACCTAGGAAATGAATGTCAGCAGCCAGGGAACTGGGACACAGGATACAGTACATTCACGTTTTCGCCTGATTTGCTACAGAGAACAAAGTGAAAATTGAGGAAAAATGTGAATAACAAATTCTAGCTTTTGGAGTTTAGATAACTATCTGACTGGTAGTTCCCCTGTAGTCTGCTTGGCTGTCTGCAGCAGTAACCGCGGCCAAATGTGCTGGAAATAGTGGAAGAAATCATGACATGGAGGAATGTGGAATAATCTGCCCTGCAATTAATGGGTAGCTTAAAAGTTGAAAAATGAATTATTATAGCCTTTTTGTTGTTATATTTTAAAATACTTATGAGTGAAGGATTTTACAAAAATCCTTACTTTTTGTGAATGTACTTACCATGTGATGTTATTTAGAATTATTTGCCTCTTCAGAACAAGGTTTATCTTTTTAATCAGTTTGTTGTGATCCCTTTACAGGCAAACAAGTATGCCTCATCATGAGCTTTGAGGTGAACAGAATCATGAATTCAGTTGTTGCTATGCCTTAGTGAACTCCATAGCTGATCAATATGCCATGAGAAATACCTTTTTCCACCTTCAGCTTCCTTTTCACAATGTCGAGACAGAAGTACTTCTTAAGATATTACAGTATCTACAGCCACCACTCATTTAAATTTTGAATAATCTTCCCATTCCTCTTTCTCAGTTGAATCCTTGTTGTCTCCATTTTTTCTCCTTGCTTAAAAGGGGATGCTAAATTGATCAAAAATGCTTTGTGTCTTTTGTGGCTGGTAGTGTCAGAAAGAGGTCCTCTTTCCTGAATTGTTTGGATGTTGGTCAACCATACTGTTCTAGACTTTAAAATTTAACAGTTCTCATTCTCTTTCTCTGTATTTCTGATCAGTACTTGTAAGGCGGAATTAGTCAATACACAATGAGATTTATTTTCTTTATAATCAAATAGTATTTGAATTAATTTAGTGAGTTTTCCCAATAGATGGCACTGCTGGGAATGAAAATACTGAATAAAGTAAGACAGACTGAGTTCCACGTAGAGTTACTGAGAATTATGTGTTTAAGAGTCTGAAGTTTTTCTAGGCTCTAAAGCACCTTTAGAACAGTTTGGGAACTTCTAGTTTCGTACTTTTAGTAAACACATGAAACAAGAAAAATATCACAGCCATACTAAATAGGTTCTTCAGGAAGTAGAGGAGGTCTCTTCATTTGTAGCTTTTTACAGAGATAAACATACTTTTTTAACTGGTAAGCTGTACAAGTAATTATCATTTGGACGTGGGAATTGTGCATTAAGATAAAATGGGCTCCAGTTTCTATTCTGTTGATGTATTGCATCACAGGAATGATTCTTACTTCACTGTCAGAATGTGCTGCAATAACTTGCAGTGTATCTAGACATGTCAATTTTTATAGCAGTTTAGTTCTTTAATAGAATACTGGTTTGGATTGCTAAGCTTCTGCATCCTTGAAAAAAAAAGCAAAAATATTAGTTCTGTTTTTGTGATGTTCCTATTGAATTAGGAGTAAATAGAAGAGTTGTCCTGTCCTAGAAGACTTATTTTACAACTTACATATTTTCTAATATCTCTTAATTTTGGTCAGTCCTTAATAAAATACCTATAACACAGTATGAATCACAAATATTTTTTGCAATTATTTTTGCACTTAGTGGCCTGAAACTAAGGAGGAAATACAGGAGAGACCTTATTAGTGGGAGAAAGCAAGTAAGAAAAGTAAGTAGACCTGTAACAGGAGGGTACATGGTAGCTTATAAATAGAACTTGTAGTAAGGCCTCTGCTTAAGCAAAGTTGCCTTCATAAAGCTTCTGAATTCCCAGCCTCAGCTGAAGTAGCCTTCTGTCAAGTCCCAGACATTTTGAATTCCGTGACCATGTCTATACAATAGCCTCAGTAACAGTGTTAACTTGACACAGCAGTTCCCCCTACACACACACACACACACAATCTACGTGAAAGTTCAGCAGGCCTACACATGCTAAGTGTCCGGAGTCCTACAGGCTCTAAAGGACATGCTCTCTGAGCTAATGTTTGCAAACATAGGATATAGGCAACGGGAACATTTCCTTTTATCAAAAGCAAAGATTTAATGAGTAGATCCAGTCATATAGTAGAGCAAGTAATTAAAAAAGTAGTTAGTCAGACAATATGCTTGGTATTTCATAAGCATATGTAACATGTTTGTTCTTTGGAAACTAGTGCTTCCTTCCACAATGGTTTTTCGTTAGTATCTCCTATCTTTTCCACCTGCTGTGTAACTGAATAATCTGATTTCATGGATCTTGCAAGTTCAGACTATACCCTAGCAAAATGGGCAATTGACAGTGTCACTTAACTGTGTCACAGCTACTCTGTTCTCAACTTGGTAAAACAGAAACCTTAATAATTGCATGTAGATATTGTTAAGAAGATATATATATTTCTTTTAGTGGTCTGGTTTTCTGAGAAATTCTTTCCAATTTCATGAATTAAGTAATGAAGACATTTAATATAGCTTAGACTACAGAAATACTTCAGAAATCTGTTTTCTAGATTCTGCAATTAACTTTGTGGCCTTATCCTTTGATAAGTCAGTGCCCTTATACATTCCATCTTGCAGTACACTTCTCTGAGCCTTGGCTACTGCCCTTTTTTTCTTGGAAGGGCTTTTCTGTTATTTGAAAAATGAACAAACACATTTGATGACAGGATCATGTTATTCATCATGTGTCCTTCACACTGGCTGCCAAAAAAGGGTAGGCTTATGTTTAATGTCTGTTGCTTATTTTTAAATCCTCAATGGTGAAGACTTTGGCCATGTATAAAATCCTCCTCATTGAGATATGTCAAGTTTTCAGACACCGCTTGTTGTTTAAGGATCTCACTGCTATGTCTTAAGTCGACAATTGAGTTATTGCTCTGATGGATCTTAAAATAACAGAATCTGATCTGATCATGGTGTCCACTTCTAGAAAAGCATCTTGAATATCTTTCTGTTACTGTTGACTGTTGTTCATTATCTTCTTTTGTTTTTTCCTTTCTCTTTCTGTTTCAAACTACCCCAGTGACTGGTAGAGTTTGGTTGATCTTTGGTGGATTTTTATCCTCATGTGCACTAGACAGAATATCATCTCCAGAATGGAAGTTTAGATACTGTTATTATTCTGTTAATATTATGATAACATAGTCATAACATAGTGTTCAAACAACATTATGAAATATTTTTTTTTCTACCTGAAGATAAAGTGACTGGACAAAATTCAAGTCTCCTAGAACCAGTGAAGACTGCAGTTGCAAAAGGTGACCACTGCCTCAATTCTGCTTGGGGTCCACAGACCGTCCAAAAGTTGACAAGAAAAAGTTGTGACATGAAAGTACTGTAAATGAGTACATGTCCTCAGCAGTGTTCGTCTGCAGAACCTCTCTGGAGTGTATGCAGAGTTGCGTTATCTCAGATGCAATGCTCTACCATGTAGTTCAGATCGAGGGAACTTACACAACCTATGTTTTTACACCTCTGTGATGCTGGAACTATAGAGCTCACTCTTTTTTTCTTTTGATTGAAACTACCAGGCATGGTGCTTGTGACCTGTGCTGGCTGGCATTGCTTTGAGCAGGATGTTGGACTAGATGACCTCCAGAGGTCCATTCCAACCTGTGTGGTCCTATATTGCTGAGGTCCACTTCAGTCTTCAAAGTAGCGTTCAAGTTGGGCATGGGCTCTGTGGACATTGTCAAGAGTGGTGAATTGCCCTATCTCAGAACATTTGGCACTAGTGATATTGTGGTTGGTCATTCACTTCTGAAGAGTAGGCTCAGGTGATTAAGACCGGAAAGCCCCTCCAGACAGTGGTGCTATTTGGCATTTTTAACACAGGCATATTGAGCAGAAGTTTCAGAATTTCTTTAGAAAAGAAGATTTCTTAGCAGATCAGCTGCTTAAATTTGCTTAAAGAGCTAAGAGCAGTACAGCAATATGAGTTTTTTTCCCAGATGCTTTCCAGACTTTTATTAGCATGCCCATTTTTACATAATGGGAAGGTTAAAAGTACTGTCCATGTCCTTCTTATTCTCCCTTCTTTGTTATTTCTTTAGCAAAAAAGGATCTTGTCTACCTTGTTAATTTGAGTTCGCAAACTTTCATTTTAAACTACAAAGCAGTTCTTAAGTTTCAGGAAGGCAAAAAATACCCTGTGACGTTCAGATTGATTATTTGCCAAGTGTGTGTTTAGAAGAGGATAGACATGGCAGAATTAAAAAGGTTGCAACTTTATTAAAGCATTAGTGAACAGCAGTTTAATTAAGCCTATGAACAACCAGTTCTTAGAAGATTTTGTCTACACTGTTAATTTCAAAGTGAAAACAGAATCTATATCTCAACTGCACACCAATGCTTTAGCTACAAGTTGCCTTGGACAGGCCCCCAGAGCTTCTCTTCATCTCTTAAACCTATGCCCATGTTTATAAAGTATTACAAATTTGTTAGGGTACTCGTGTCCCACTGCATACCCAACAGCTTCTTGTGAATGCAAGTCTTTGGAAAAAGTCTGTTCATACAGGCACCTGCATCATCAGCTATTCCGTGCTGCTTAATGGAGAAACAATATTGGGTATTCTGGCATTGTACTGGGATATCTGGCATTGTAAATATGATCACAATTTGGAGGATTTCCCAGACATCCAATAGGTGGCAGGTATCCTTATCGTTTGTTGTCAGCTTTATTACTAAACAAGGTTTAAGATTTAAAATATATTTATATAGAAACATATTTGCACCAGCAGAGTTAAACTACCAAAATAGCAAAGTGTTCACGGTTAAACACTCTTCAACAGCTGTTAACTGTAAGATCTGTCCAGGCCATTCCAAAATCTTGGTTAGCCTGCAGGTCTGGCTCATTATCCTCTGCAAACCATCCAGGGCTAACCAACCCAGAGAACTGTCAGAGTTACAAGTCTGCTACTTGTGACATTAAAGGTGCCAGAAGCCAGATCTGCTATTCTGTACAACCTCCTTCTCCTGTAGTGCAGGGCAGAATGAATCCGCCTTCTCTTTTCCTATTTATGTGCACTTCATTCCCTATGACTGGGCACTGGGGCATTACATGGCAATGTGGGGATTATATTATTTCCTTGCAGCCTTTTCCTTAAGGTCTTGATTAACATTTCTATTATGTACCTTAATTAGTACATTGCTGGCTTCACTCTGGCTTTACAGTCTCTTTAAAGCACAGGGGTGTTACTTTATAAATTATGTCATGAGAAGTATTAATTGGATGAACACTTTTCAAGATTTAATATTGAGCAAGTTATAGGCTTTACGTAGTGTTTACACATTACCTCCAAACACAACAAAAAACAGATTTGAATTTTTTATTAGAATTAAGGAAACCCTTTGGGTTTTTTTCACAGGAACTTTACACTATCTTCTTAGTTCCTGCTGGCCCAACTGACTTATCTGATAATTGCTATGGTAGAAACTACCCTGTTTGTATACAGTTATTAAAACCTGGATAATCAAAATTATAATGATATAAGGTTACTAACCACACATAAGATTTAAATATGTGGTAAATTAAAGACTGAAATTATGGATACGATCTACATCTTGCTTTTGCTAATCACTGAAAGTTGGTTTTTTTCTCCCAAAATACTAAGGTGTAAAAAACCTCACAGAAGAATGACCTGTGACGTTGAGCAGAAGAAGGTGCTCCATCTATAATGCTTGTATGTTTTTAAGATAAGCTTTATTGGGTTCACACCAGCATTGACTGAAGTGAACTGGCCTTTTCTTTTTTGTGAGACTCTCTGGTAATGGGATGGAATGGTCAAAAAGAGGAAATGAGATTTAACATTTATTAAATAAATACAGGTTTTTGGTTAGGATTTTTGTCTATTGAATTTCATCCTGGTGTATTATAGCCAGCTAGTATAAACATTGAGCATATTTTTAAATACTGGAAGACTTATCTATAATACGGACAATATGTGTATATCATAATTGTCATGCTGTCATGCTATGAAGGTTCGATAGCAACGACTGAGACAGTAATATAATAATAATAAAAAAGATGTTCATTTCCTCACACAAGTTCTTGGATTAGTAACATCCATTAAAATAATGCGATTACTAATTTAGGAAGGATAACACAAAACCATCAGTTACTAATTTAGAAAGGATAACCTGAAACCGTCGATTACTGCGTTATTAATTGGAAGGACTGCTTATCCCTACTTGAAAGCTTTCTTGTTCACTCTCCTAGTGAGAGGACTCTCAACCTCGAGGAGTTACCTTACCCCAGCGTCCCAGGAAAAGGGGAGGGGGGGGATACTCACGGTCCAGCCGGAGAGGATGATCAGGTCACGTTCCCGTCCCTGCTCAAACTCTCCTAGCTCCCAAGTCTCTTTTTATACGGCTGGGGCTCTGGGCAAGCACTGCTTTTGCTGACTTTTAGCAAGTTTCGCAATCACAGGACTGTCTGTTTGTCTGCTCGGGAGGACCCTGCTAGCGAGGCAGGACCCCAACACCTCCATATTGCTTCTCCCCTCCCCGGGGGTCCGTGCAGATTCCAGGTGGCAGACTTCTTCAGTCCTGTTAGTGCTGCCATTCCGCAGCCTTGCACATATCAGTCCTTGCGCATATCGGTTGGTAGACGACTTTAGTCCTGTTAAGTCCTCTGTTCGGCAGCTTTGTGCATGTCAGCTCTTGTGCTATCAGTTCTTCTGCATATCAACTGACAAACTTCAGTCCTGTTAACTCTTCACTCGCCCGTCAATAATACAGAGAAGTTTAACAAAAAGAACTTAAAGGGTAGAATTATTTTTTATTAAAGCACAACAAGGTCCAAACCTCCAAAACTAAGTGTGAGTTGAATGAATGCAGGTTTCAGATGCTGGATCTACTTAATCCTTATGCTAAGATGCATGTGAAATAAATAGGTTTGGTTACTAAAGGATTAAAATGGCATCACAGACAATTTTTAACAGTAACACTAGCTACATTTTGTGGGTTTTTGAGGATTTGTTTTTCTTATCCCACCTTCCAACATAAACTGTGTAGATTTCATAATCTTTAAAAAATATATGGTATCCTCAAGACCATCAGTTATCTCTGGAATTTCTTTTCAATTATTGTTCAGTATGTAATCTCAATAAGAACCCCAATGTCTGACCTGTGCTACCTGAGATAGAAGATTGCTCCCAGTTTTCCAGTTAGGTCAACCAATAAAATTAAGATATGATAGAGGGTCAGTGGAAGAAATTCATATCAAAACAACTCCTCACCATGTCATTATGACAACCTGCTGTAACAAATGTGCTTCTGTTTTAACTTATGACAGTTAATTGCTAAAAGTAGTTTAATCTGACAGTGGCAAGATGTTGAAAGACTCATGAAGATGTCATAAAAGCGACCTTTCTGCCCATGTGCAGCAAAAAAGCCATTTTTAACAAGGAGCCTCAAAAAACAGTACAACTTCTTTTGTACTTTGTTAATTAGTTATTGATTTGAAACAATGCTCTGCCAAATATTGTCAGATTAGCTAGACGCCAGCAAGGTCACAGTGTGACAGTCTAGTCCTGATAATCTTATACTATATAAGAATTCTTTTTCTCTGAACCTTTTGTTCTGATATCCTGAGAATTACATTTCCTGGCTTTAGCATTTGTGCTAATTTAAAATACAGCCAAGCTGTCTGTTATGTAGTTGAATGTTTTGAGTTGTTAAAAAGTGACACTACATTATAAGAAAAATTGGTAGTGTCTAATGATCTTAGTTTTCTATGTTACACTGTTGCTATAATGCCAAAACCCTCACTAATCTCAGCAAAAAAGAGTGTACTTTAATAAATTGGTCAGCATGAGGGAGTCACAGAGTTCAAGTTGTAGGTAAAATAAGTCATAAGGCTGTTTTGAGGTTCAGTAGGTTTAAAGATCATTTCCTAACATACAACGTTAGGAAAAAAGTAAAATTCAGAAGTAGAATTGAGGCATGAATAACCCAACATTCAACTTCTCACAACTCAGAGCTCTGGGTTTCATTATTGAAACAAAAAGCAATGGAAAACATGAATCTGAGATTTGGGATTGTGTCTGTCATTAGTTTGGATAATTATTTTATAAGCCAATGGCAGGTACTTCAAATACAATTAATTATAGTAGGCTAATACTGTATATTAAGGCACTTCAGAAAATCTTTATAACTGTACATTAAATAAATAGTATATCAGTGTACTTAAAGCACTGAAGCGCTTACTGTTGAGCATGTTAAATCTTTCTTTCATTTAAATAACCACATCTGCATGTATATAATAGATAGAGACAAAAATATCAAAAAGAAAAATACAGAATGAAGCCATTCTATTTAGTTTAACTCATGTAACAGATATAAACTCTGTAACAGAGACTTTACAGCCTGGCTTTGTTCTCAAACCAAAACTGTAAATGAAAATACTAAGTTGTTGTTTTACTTAAATGTGTTGAAGTTTCTTAGATTCATTGTTTCCTGTGGTGGGGAAATCTGCATTTTTCTTGGCCAAAATGCTATTTTTCTTGCAATAGCACGGTTAAAAAATGTCTGTTTCTCATTACAACGTATAAACAGATTGAAAGAACTGGAAAGTAAAATACTTTTCAAGTACTTTAGGAAATAGAAAAATAACACTTTTGCATGACTTCAATTATGAGTTTTTGAATGTTTCAAATGCATTCATTTCAAAAGAAATTCTTTTTAATAGTCAGAAAAATCTATATTATCATTAAAACAGCTAGCATGGTCTCCCTTTTTGTTCTGCAAAGATAATTCTTCTTGTAAAACTGTTGTTTTCATTTTTATTTACTTATTCCCACAATTAATCTACTAATTGCCAGAAACTTGACTGGTAAGGAAGACAGCTGTGAGTATAGAACCTGGTAGTCTGTTTTAGAAATGTCCTTTTGTTCAAATTACTCAATCACATAAAAGGCCATCCTTGGTAATGTACATTATGTTAGACAGAAACATATTGTGGGCAGAATCTCAACCCCTGGAATTAAGTAGTTTGGAAAGAAAAAAAGTAAGCAAAGAGACTTTGGACAGATGCATGAAAAATGCAAGCATACCTGCAAATAATATTGTATTGAAAAGCAGCTGCCTTTGTTTTTTGGAATTTTTATCTCTTGGAGTCTCATTTGCCTAATTGCTGCAGTACTTTAAATTACATAGAATATTTAAGTCCACGCACACTAGTTAGTAGATAACATTCTTAGCAAGTCGTGGCACGGGGATTCTCATGTTAACTGCATAGGTATTTATCAGAAGCCTATGGGCTTATGTTATGAATGGTTTGATAGAGCTGTTCTGAGGAACTGCTGTTATACCTCAGGTCTGGCATGTTTCTCCTTACAGAATTTTCAAGCTGTTTGCCAGCAAGAAAGATGCTGTTTCATATTCTCAGTTTCTTCACCTGAAACCTTGCAGGCTTTATGAAAAAGGGAAAAAATACCAAAAAGCAAAAACTCTAAAGTCTGTCAGACTGCTAAAAGGGAAATTGGTTATATTTTTTTTTTAAGAAAAACTTCCTTTGATTCATTTCCCTCCTTCCTCCTATTCTCTCCTCCTGCACCTTTTTCCTCTCTGTGAGTCAGCAATGTTCTTGTCCCCAAACTACAAAAAAAGAAAAGTCATATTTGTCTTTTGTCTTCATGATAAAATAATTAGCTTAGGCAACTTTTAGCATGTCTGTCAATTTGGAAACAATATAAACAAAAAAAGATGCTGTATATATTTACGGGCAAGATCTGTTGTGAAGAAAGGCTTTTTTAACTGTCTATGCTCCAGCTTGATAAGGAACAATGGATTGTTTAAAAAAAATTAAAAGGTCATTTATGGGTTTGTGGAGACCCTAACTGTAGTCCCAAACAGATTCTTAAAAAAACAAACAAACTTTTTCTGGAGATGACAGTTCAGAGGCACTGAGAAACAGATTATCACTGTTTTTTTATTCTTTTCTGTCTCCTTTCCTGCACTTTACTAGAAGACAGTTGGGTGGTGATGACAGGACGTGCAGCCACAGAATCTAGCAGAAGTAATAACAGGAAAATCCGAACTGGGATAACAGGCTGACAAAGTTGTCTTAATATGGCTGACAAGCAGATACTTTAACCAGGGAGATGTTGCTATAATAACATGCAAGATTTAATTAATTTAGCCTGAGATCTAGTTATTACTTTATAAACAGCAAACCCCTTCAAGTTATAAAGTATGTGGGGGAAATTTTTCAATCCCTGAATTTCAGAATAAAAAACTAAAGAGGCTATTCAAAAAATTTGAACAGAACAATCTTACAGCAGAAAATATTCACAATATAAAAAGAGTAAGGTAGTCTTTGTTGCATGGGATCACTGCAGATTTAACAGCACGAATACCATTTGCTGCTTCATTAGCTAGATGAGGGAGTTATAAGAAATACCAGCACTCATGCTTCAGGGTGTAAGCTGATCACCTGCAGGATTTGGAAGGGATCTCTTGCTTGCCCTTCAGTTATTACAACGGCTGCTGTATCACATTGCACAGATTGCAGAGTTTATTGTAAGCAGTTTTGAAGCATTAAGTTTGGCCGCTGATAGAGATACAGGAAGGAGATGGATTGCAGATCTGCTCCTTTATGGCATATCTTGTATTCCCATGTCACAAGCAAAATGTTACCATTTCTCTGCAAGAGGCATTAAGATTCTTTACTCCCAATCAGCAGCAGAGCGTCAAGGAGCTCTTTATAAAAGCCTGTTTGTTTATTTTTGCACAGAACTTGAGCTAAACTTGCAGTGTTCTGTATTTTGTTTATTATTATTATTTCTTAGCAAAGCTAAGAAGTTTCACCTGTGATGAGAACTTTCTAAACACGCTCATCTTCTTGCAGCATCTGAGAGGTCCCGACATGGCGACGGTCTAAGGGCCTCCTAACGAAGATCTACACTTGCCAAAACTGAAGTATATTGTTAGATCAGTGAGGCATTAATGCAGCTGAGACCACTGGCACCTCTGTGAATAATAGCTGTAGGCACTGACAGTTTCCCTCCAGGATTTTAAGCCATTGTTGGCCTGTTGAGATATTATGAATTAGGGCTGGAGGCAGGTCCTGTGGCCTCGAGGGTGGAGACGGGGTTTTGAATTCCAGGCTCTGTCTGTTCCTCACCAAGCAGAGGTGATAAAAGCACTTTGGAAGAGTCCTTAGAAAAAAGAGAGAGGTTTTTGGTTGGTTGGTTTTTGTTTTGTTTTGTTTTTTGCTTTTAATTCAGAAGTAACTCTAGGTTATTGATTAGGAACTATATTAGCTGAACTCTTAGCTGAGAAAAACTCTCCTCTGGCTCAAAATCAGTTGCTTCATTCTGTTTCTTGTGTGCAGTAAAGCTGGATATAAAGGGGAAAAGTAACTCCCTCGTACTGCCCAAAGGGAGATTAGGATCCAAGTTCCCTTCATTCTCACATATATATAGCATAACTCTGAATTTTATTTCCTGACCACCATCACCAGGGAAGGCCCGGCTTCTGTCTGAAGTGGGAAAAGTGGGACGCAATCTGAAGTAGTGTTGGATTGTAATTGTGGTGGGAATTGGGGAGAACATGGGCCCTAAGGTTCCAGGGGAGGGGCCAAATATGAAATGTAAAAAAATAAGTTAACGGCTGATGTTGGCAAAGACAGGAACTAAAATCCAGTTTCTGCTCAGTCAGTTTGTTACTGATTGACAATATTATGTATGAACTGTAGAAGTACAGGGTGTAACATGTGGGCTCATAGACACATTAGGATGGAACACACACATGCAGACTTCTCTATTTGAAGTAAAACATTGCTACTCACTGAAACCTTTGGGGACGTTATATTTATGGTAGAGTGAATCTTGGCATTTTGATAGGAAATAAAAGGCAGACAGTTTTGGAGTATAATCTGTGATTCATCCAGTGAACTCTCCAACTCCTGGAAACCTAAGGACACATCTATTTTCCATTCTACTGCTATATATCATTTTGTTTTGAAAGAATATTTTTGTTGTCTCTCTCTATATAAATATATAGTTGTTCATTGCTAAAATAATCTTGCTTTCCCTTTGTCTCTTAAACAATAGATTTCCTATTTATCTGATGCCTTTCCCAGACACCTTTCAGAGTCAGAAAGACTCAGCTATCGATGTTCTTCAGTCTTGAATTAAAACTTGCCATTTTAAACTGAGCACACAACCTAATCTCAAAATTCACTTCACAGCAAAGTGTGGGTATCACTGTTTCCTCCCAAGCCATCTCTTCATCATCGTTCCATGGATGGTGACAATTTAAATATTTTTCTCAGTCTGCTAAATACGTTTTTGTTTTACATTTTTATTTGGCTATTAGATATGCCAGGTATTACACATTTCATGCAATACTTACTCGTTTAGCAGGTCTGTCAAGATTGTCTGCCTTGCTGATAAATTGTCAGGCATTTTGGAGGTGGGACCAGTCTATAACTTAATAGAGTGTGTATTTAACTGCAATACCTAAGATTTCTAGTCTTCCTTTCTGCTTCTGACTATAAACGCATAACAGCTTTTTTTTATTAAGGTTTCATAAGCAATATTGAGAACACTTCCATCACTGGCCCACTTCACAAGTAAAACATTCGAGAAATTACACAGAATCACCTCAAATATAACGAGGAATAAAACTGAGGTCTGTGATATGAAAAACCCAACCTTAAGTCACTTTGCCATACTGTTTTCAGAAGATGTGTGCTGAGTAACAAACATGGCTGTGCTATTTATATTTACTATATTGCACACTGCTGGACTTAGCTATTGTGATACCTGGTATCTACTTCTGTCTCAAAAGCAGCTGTTACTGCCAGAGTATATATCTTGCTCGCTTCTAGAGGTTGCCCTTAAAAAAGATAATGTAGTTTTCTTATTTTCCCAGTTATTCCTATGAGGTAAGTGGAAGAGGCTTACATTTTTACACTCCCAGACTCTTGGTTTAATCCCTGCTGAGGTCAGGTAAGGGAAAATACAATGTGACTGTGTCTGAATGCGTATGAACAGAGTTGCTGAATAACAAATAACATTGCTCATAAGCATTAAATTTACATTATTTTAGTGTTGAATTTTTGCAAATTCAGTGTTCTGTGTTTGCACAGAGCCACACCAAACTTTAGTGACTGTGAATCCAGTCTGACACGTACATAGCTGATCAAATCCTGCTGGATTTTGATGTTTTAATGTAGCAAAATATGCAAATAAAGTCTGTAGAGAGCCTATAGAAGAAGAGAGGAATGAAATTTGTCAACCATTCAAACTTTCAAGGCCAAACTATTGGTTGCTTACATTTTTATCTTCCCCCTTCTGGCCCTCTCTTTTCTCTCACATAGTCTCCAATCCACTCAACTCAGGATGCAGCAACCAACATTACTGCCTTGACCCAGTGTACAGTCATCTTTATTCTTTTCTCTGAGTGCTACCAGCAGCACATACTATACTGAATTTTAGACGTGTGTTGTCAGATTTAAGATTTGTTATGAAGTTGTTTCCACCTTCACTTTTGCTCCTGTGTTTTCCCTTCTAGTCCTGTCTGCTTTGCCATTGAGACTACCTTGACTTTGTTACCTTCATCTTTCTTCTGCAGCCTTCTTTCATCTAGCTTCATATACCTGGACTAGCCCCATTACAGAGGTGGTCCAATTTGCTATCCTTCCTGAAAATCTATTTATTGAAGAGCTCTACAAGTGCTAATCCATATTCATATATGTATATCTGCATGTATGTAGCATACAGACTAGTGATAGCTATTCTGTAAGTAAAGCTGAAATTATATTCTCACTGTAAGTACAATTTCCTTTTCCTTTCTCAGATCGCCTATAGGGCCGAGGAGGGAAGCAGTTCTGAGATTTCTGTAACAAGGATTTTCTCAACTGTTTGGTTAAAAGGGTATTTCAGAAAATAATTCAGAAAATAATTCTGGTTAAAAAGGTAACCAGTTGTTTGAAAAGAATTTCAGGAAGATAGGATACTTCCTAAATATACCAGAAGTTCTCTGTTAGAGTTCAAATTTTGTTAAGTGGCCTGAACTAGACACTTCATAGTCTTGTCTTCAGATACTCATGCTGCAGAAAATTAGTAATATGGGATCCTTCTTGCCTCTTTTACCTATTCTCAGGTTCTATCCTTGCCTTACTTTCCCCCTCTTTGGTTATAAGACCGTAGCTTGCCTCTTTGGAAAAAAATCACATGTTGGCCAGTTTTCAGCTTCTGTCACAACTGTCTTTCATTTGCAGTCTCTCATACCTTGTGCTGCATGAGGCTTTGGAGGTGTTTTAATTCTTTATGTCAAAAGACTGAAGTGCTTCCATGGATGAGAAGCTCTCTTGAATAGGTGGCCTCACCACTTTCTCTTTAGAGAAAGCCTTCTCTAGTGGGTCTCTCTAGAGACTTCTTTGTGGTGAGGCTGTGAGGTGGCTGCTGTCATCTCTTCTCTCCGGTGAGCAGATTCTGACTTAGTGCATGACTCCAGGTGGACTGTATGCAAAGGGTTTCCATTGCCCATTTCATGATAAAATGTATTAGGGGGAGAATCTTATTTAATAAAAGGAGAGGGCATTTAATTGGTGGGGGTCAATTCTAGATCATTAGCCATCAGTGAGTGGCATAACTTCAATCATAATGAAAATAATACACAGTTGTTGTCTTATGTAAGACAAACATTTGTAAAAGGAGTGAGGAAATTGCAGCAGGTGATAAGCATAGTTGAGTACTTGTAAGGGGACTTACAATTTGGGGAGGGGACAATGGTTGGAAAAAGGGCTGCACCAAAGCAGGAGATGGTGCTGTAGAAGGAGCAAAAGAGACTTGATTTCACCTTCTTGAATTTGACAGTTGTGAAAGGACAGAAAGGTTAAAGCTTAAAGCGGAGTAAAGTATGGATGCAAGCACAGAGAAAAAGGGAGTGCAGTGATGTGAGGATATGAAGAGGAACACACAAACTATGAGTGGGAATTTGAAGACAGGAGAAAGCAGGGATTCTGAGTGATAGCAAACTTGAAATGCTTAACTGTGGGTTGTTGGGTTTTTGAAAGGACTGAAAAGTTTTTAACTCTGCTGGTGTTAAGTGAATGGCAGAGTTCACCCTGACTTATTGGGTACTTAATTAGACCAGAACATCAAAAATCATACCTCAGCAGTAACATAGATTCAAATCTTCCCCTTTCATTTGTCTTCAACATTTCCACCCTTGCATTGTGGTTTGAATATACATGTGTAGATATAAACTCGTTTTTCAAATCTTGCTTTCTAGTCAAAGAATGTTGCCAGGGAAAGCCCCTAAGTTTTTATGGGGTTCATTAAATAAGGGTGCTGCAAAATGTGATGCTGCTGTGAGTCAGACTGTGATAATCAAGGATTGTATCCCAGTAGAGAAGAGACTGTATCCCTTAACTATTCATTTCAGACATTTAAACATCTGATTTTCTTTTGAAGGTGCAGAGTAGTTTTTTGTACGGAAAATATCAGTGTTAACTAGTCTCCACTGAAAACACTATTTCACCCTGGATTGTTTAATGAAAAAGTGCTACTTTTCTAGATTATATTTTTATATTATATTTGTTACATATTATTTTTTATTTAATGATCTTAAGACCACCAGAGGAGTTGTTCTTTGCAAAAGTTTATCTGTCCCAAATCTTACTGAAGCAATGGGAAGAACTGTACGCAAATGTAACGGTCCTGCCTGTAGGGAAGGATCGCTCTCTAACATTTACAACGAACAACTGGAAATGGGATCTGCGCCTTCCTTATAACTCTGCTACTGAGCTAGTGTGCAGTTCTGTTCTCCTGTATTTAACACATGTACCGTACTTGTTTACAGCTCATAGAGCAAGAAAGAGAGTTCGTTTTGCTGTGATAAAAGGTAATTATAGAAACCACCTTCAGGTAAATTGTTAAAAAGCTATTCAGTTGTATGGCATATTTCTCTATGTGTATGTATTTCACTTTTTACTGCAAAAAAATATGACTCAAATTTCTTGCTTAAAAACAAATCTTGATGTAAAAGGAAAGAACTGTCACCTAAGCTTAAAACTAATTTGATTTTCTCTGGGGTGAGTGCTGAGGAGACTGATTAGAAGTTTAGGATGGGGTCTGAGCTTCTCTGTCCCAGTGAAGTCAATAATCTCTGAAAGCCTTGAGCTCCTGCCCCATCTGTAACTTTCCAGCAACAGGTTAGTTTAAAAAAAAAAACTGTAAAATTTGGCGTTGAAACAGGAAATATGCAAACCTGTCAAAGTAAGCAGTCTCAAAGGGCAAGCTGCTTTGCAGGAGCTAATTAACCTTAGGAAATAATTACACAAATATGCAAATGTTGTTTAGATAATTCCATGTGTTATCAACTCAGGTAGTCCATCATAACTGCAGACCTTGCAATGTCTAGATGTTAGAATCTGGCATAGTTGATAAGGCTTTGGTTGCTGCCTCACTTCAGCTTGCTATTTAACAATTAATGACTGTGATATTACATTAGTAAATTCAACCTGTTTTTTGAATGCAACAGAACATAACACTGTATTCACTGTATGCACACTGCTTATCTGTGTATTCCTAATGGCTTGAGTCATTAAAATGTTATATACCTTTCAATTCATGCACTAGCAATATTGGAAAAAATGACAAACCAAAACTGTGGTCTCGTACTCTGTTTTTTTCACACGATGGATTGCCTGAGAATTTACCCACAATCATTTTTTTTTTTCATGGACTTATATACCATTACAGCCAGAATTTTTAAACTGCAAGTGAATTCTCCCACAGTCAGAACTTTCTTTGAAGCAGGAGAGATTAGGTGTGTCATTTTATAATAGAGTGTTTCTACTGATACGTTATAGACTCTGAGACAATATAGTAACGGGCTAGTGAGCTTTGTAGGCTGGACAGAAATGAGGAAGATACAGGCCAAAAATGGATAGAAGGGTAACAAAGAGAAAAATTTCTGAAGACAAGGATTCTGAGGTGTAGTAGAAATTTATAAGAGAGATTAGAGGGCAGGACTTTCTCCCTAGCTCATGTCCCTTTGCACCACTGCAATGCTGTGTAAGAGACCTAGAACCTTGCCAGCTGGATATGCCCCTGACCCCGAGAAGTCCTCTGAAACCAGCGCAGACAGCTTGTGCCATCCGAGCGTATGGCATTTATGAGGGGCAGAGGAGGAAGGGAAAGAGCATTACTGCGTGCCAGTTATTCTTGGTTGAAGGTCCCTTTGAAACTGAGCCCAGCTGGTGTAGGTTAGAGCAGCCCAAGACTTTTCTAACCTGTGCCAGAACTTGAGTCAAGGCTGAGCAGATCAGAGAGCAGCAGCCTCTTTCCCAACTCTTACCTCAATCTGTTGCTTTAAGCAGCTCACAGCTGTAGCAGAGGTTCTGGCACTGGAATATTAAATGACTTCATATATATGAGCAAGATGAATTTATTAATCATTGTCATATTATTTCCATAGACTGTGCTATCAAGCTGTTTGATTAAACTTTTGATATTAAGATGAAAAGTTCCATTTTAACCATTTATGATTTATGATTTTGAGCAATAGCTATTTGGTTTACAAAGTGAGGACCTTTTTATATATAGTTAATAGTGTTTAAAGGATATTGCAAAAAAACAAAAGCCATTTGTCCCTAGAAAAGGAAATGCATTCTCAAAGTAGTATTTGTGAATGCTCATTTCTACCACATGAAATAAATTTTCATTCTGTTTACAAACATTAGATGATCGTTTCTCATTGAAAATAAATAGTTCCACATGGCAGTAGCTTCTTTGCAGTACTCCTATGCACCCATCATTAACTGAACCAGAACCTAATGTGTGGCTACTTATATTCCATATTACTTTTATGAATGCCCCTTTTATAGCTAGTTCCTGAAACGCGTACCTCCTTTAGCACGCAGGCAAAGGAATAAATATAACATAAGCAACCTAAAATACCTCTGAATTACTTCTGTTAAATGATTTTAACCACATATATCTCTCAGGTAAACTTCAATGGAATTTGCAGCATGCAAGTATGACAGATGTTCAATATCTGATAGTCTCTATAGTGTTGGTAGTCACTGACAGCAAATAAGGTATATTCATTCTATTTTCATCTGCAAAAAGTACTAAAATTCAATAGTTATTAAGAAAAAGACATGGTTGTCTTTATTTATCAGTGAATTAAATGGTAAATCTTACTGATATTATTCCATAAAAAATGGAACCGTGTAAGATTTTTCATAATGGGAACACATGCAAAGATTAAATCATTTGTACGCAGAGAATTTACTCCATTCCCCACCTGAACAAAGCAGAGCGCAGGTGCAGGAGTTCACCTGATCTGTAGTTATGAAGCACTTACCTGTTTTCAGGCTCCTTCATGTTGATTAAACATTGCAGAGAGACCTTTTCACATGACAGATCTTAATTTTTTTTAACTTTTATTTCTAATGATACATAACAGAGAGTTTTGCAGAAATACCTTCTTTCATCAGAGTAAGTTTCTTCTAATTTCAAATATTAAGACCAAGATGAGAAATATTCAAAAAACAAAATATCCTCTCTTCTTTCCAAGCAGGCTTCATACAATTATTCAAACTCGCATGAGTCTGCAAAATCTTTATGCAATGAGTCTCAGCATAATTTATAAGAAATAGGCCAAATTCAACATAAAATGCACTAAAGACTTATTTTAGCTTGAAAGATAAAAAAAAATCTGCTGCAGAAAAGTCAGTAGAGACAAATGTAACCTAAAATCTACATGAAGCAACTACAGATTAGTTGAATGTCTTAGAAAAAGAAAATAAATTTGAAAAAAAACATATTTTTCACAATCATACTTTGGAGACAAAATTTTCCAAGATGGATGCCTCAGGATAGCTACCTAAAATGTATTTGGAGCTCCAAATAAATTATCAGATTTTCAGAGTGATGAAGACCCACAGCTGTTGACTTCAACACCTCTGAAATCAAACTACTTATTTAGGCATAGAATTATCGGTTTCAGATGACCGATTTCAAGCACTTGGAAATTTTAGTTCAGCTTTCCTAGCACCTTTCTATCTCAATCCATTGCAGAAATGAGAATGCATTGAGCCTCAGCTGCCTTCTGAGGTACATAACATGACTTTTCCCTTCCTTTTTATGCAGTCATAGCGGTAATTATGTAAAGCATGACCAAGAGGCCTCCACTTTATCAAATAATTTAACAAGGTGGTATATGAGTGCATTGTATTTAGCTGCAATGAAAAGAAGGAAAGCAACAGCTGCCTGAAACTGTCACCTTTCATATTAAAACTGCAGTATTCAGCATCATAATTTAAGCAGGGCCAGACAGATGTGGCTAATCCCTGTGTCCTTATGGACCCAGCGTAATTCCAAATCCTGAAGAGACCTGCATTATTCTGCAGTCTGCTGTGCCCACGTACATAGCCAGCTGTTTCTTGTATGGACACAGCATTGGTTTATTCTCCATCAAAGTTGTTTAAAATAGAAGCTTGTTACAAGGAAAAATTATGCGGACTCTATGAAGAAAGATTTTTTCTTTTAAACGTATATTACTCCTCCAACCTTCTTCTCACACATATGTACATCTTTTACCATGTTCAGAGTTTAGCAGAGTATATACGACAATACAGTTTATCCTGCCATTTTATGCCTTTTCACCCATAATAAAAGAAGTGGTAGTTACAGTCTATATGTAACTTGTTTTAGTTCATTTCTTTTTGATTTTATAAAGCCAAATTGAGTCTTTGAACTGGACTGTGGAACTGTGCAGTTAATGATTTGGTTTACTAGGCCACTGGTTATGCTTTAATTGGTGGAAGCTTTTTTTTGGACTGAATTTCTGAATATTTTAGAAGCTTCTTGCTGCTGTCTTAGTCTTGAGACTAATCCTAAGATTGTGGGCTTTTCCCAGCAGCATATGAAATAATGAATACAAAATACCTGAAGACAAAATGTTAACCAGAAGCAACCTCTCCTTTTTGTCAGAACTAAACCAGGGTTATGCACCTTTATAAAAATTGCTCTTACAAGAATTAATTGCAACCATTATTAATTAAAAACAAGTATCATCTGCATATTTGACTTAGATAAATCTTTCAGTTAAACTAGTCATTTAGAAAATCTCCATGTGTTTTAATGTGCCTTTTCCACAGGTATCTTAATTAAAATACATCACTTCCCTTAAGAAGCTCCAGTTCATGTTGTTCTTCAAGTTTATCTTAGTCTGCTAATCTTATTTTTCTTATGAAATTTCTTTTGAAAAACTTCCCTCTTTCCTCAGAAGGAGGAGTCTGCTGTCTCTACAGTCAAATTTCAGAATACAGTTGAAAGACAGAAAATGAGCCCTCCCTCATGCTAAGGTGATTTACAATAGCTAATATAGTAAGTTAACATTATGTTACATTATAATCAAGAGCAGAATCTGTCCAGCATTAAGAATATCTTCTCTGCTTTGCAGCAAATTTGCTAAATATGTTTTAGTCACTGCTACTGTAGAGGAAAGAATCTCAAAAGCATGTAATTGTTTTAAAAGCTTTAGGTACAGATCCACAAAGATTTGTAGGCATATCCCTCTTATTTAGAAAACTGGGCATGAATATAGAAGTTAAAGCCTAAATCCACCAAGTTATTTGTGTCTGTCTTTCCACTGATTTCAGACACCCATTAGATGTGTCTTAAATCCCCCACATTATGTTTCAGAATAGGACTAAGATACAGAATTGCTTCAGTGTTCTTGATAAAGTTATAATAATCTTTACAATGTAATTATCATCTTTTGATTGTCAGCTGCTTTTGCTGGTATGTACTTACTTTTCGCCAAGGAAATGAGGCTTCTGTTGTCTGGGTCGCTGTCATCGAGGGACATGAATTTAGTGGCGGGGCAGAGCAAAGGAGAAAGGGATGCAAATTCTAGCAAACCAGGCTTCATTCACTGATAAACTTCCGGCCTAAAAGCTCTGGAGCTGGAAAGAGCCACAGTGTTGTGTTACACAGGTGTGAAATCTTGGTGTCATGTTGGGGCATAGGAGCTAAAGAGCATCTTATTCTTGTCATCTGAGACTTGACAGATTTGGAGTTAGGGCATAGACAATCGGAGCAATTAGTAAAATACAGAGGGGAACAGGGCTTTCTCATAGTCTCAAAGGAAATTAATGGCAGAGATGGGAGTGTGCAACTCAGATGTTTGACAGTGCGCTAAAATCAGTGTAAATCATTCCACTGACTTCAGTGACTCTTCTAAATTGACTTGGATTCACAAATTCCTGTTCATTAACGGGAAATAGCACTCCCCAAACTCTGAGACTCCAAAATAATGGCTAACATCAAAGCAATCAAGAGGTGTTTTGTCTACACTAAATCTTATAATCTATAGTCACAAGCTAACAGTAAGCAGTACTTGAAAAGGTAATTTTAACTGCCGTAATTTTAATCTTTGACATATTTGTGTTGGACAATATTCCATTGATGTATTACAACATACAGGCACTGGAAAAATATGCAAAAAATTCTAAAGATTGGAATTGTATTTATATAGTTCCTATACGCTTTTATCTTTTTATCATACTTAGACCTAACTACTTTAAACAAACAATCAGTAAACAACTATTTGACAAAGAATTGTTGAAAATATCAGTCAGAGTAGTGGCTTATAATTTTTTTGAATGCCTCTGTTAGGCTGAATTGCCAACATGATATTTAGACAAAATTTTGCAGATGCATAATTTTTGTTGTATTTTAATAAATAGCAACAAAAAGCGATGGTTTTACTGCCTTTAAATTACAATCTTAAGTTTCTTTTATTTAGACAAATGAATCTATTCATTTTTTGACACTGGAGTAAATTCATTTGAGGTTTGTTTTAACAACATGTTAACATACAGGAACATGTTACCTTTAGATAGAGTTGCCAGTTTTTAAAAGAAAACTTATCACAAATGTAAATTTTTCTGCAGGATAATGGATCTCCTGAAGAACATGCAATTTATGTGTGGGACCATTTTATTTCTCAGTCAGCAGCAGAGAATGTGTTTTTTGTTGCTCACAGTTATGGTGGACTTGCATTCGTAGAGTTGGTAAGTGTGACTTCTCCATTGCCTTCTTTCCTAAAGTCTTTCACAGATTTTCAAAATTCTTTGTGATCACCTTCTTCAAGCAGCAATTTAGGAACAACTTGGACCAGTGGTCACATATAGCTGTGTGAGGATTTCTTTACACTGTATTTTTCTCTTTTACTGAATTAGATGATAAGGTTCTAAGCGTACACTAACCTGAAAAAAATGTGGTGAAACAAAACTCATTGGAGCTTCTTATTTTAGACTATTCACCTAAAGGTAGTACTCAGTGAGTTTCTGCTCTGTGCTTAAAGAGACTGGAGGTTAAAACTGAGAAAAGTAAGAACAATTTTATTGCTAAGTCATCATTAATAAATGCAAATTCTTGTATGTTTATTGGAATTTAGCATGAGGGGAAATTTGGGGAAAAGCAGTTTTTCAACAGAGATCCGCAGAAGTTGCTGGAAGACTTTTTTCAATTTAGTAGGCTCTGGATAAAATCTACCGTGTTGTAAGTTGACGAGAACTCTGGTCAACTGTAAAACTATGCTACTCATGAGTCTGTGACTGCTGAAGATAATGTTAGTCAGCCTGTTCTCTACAAGGCAAATTTGTTCACCCTATCTGGAATAAGAAGAAGTTGCCTGTTCAATTTATGCAGCTTGTATAGAACACAACTATAGTCTTCTCATTTAATTGTAAAATGCTAGTGTAATCAGGACATGTTTTACTGAAGAAACTGTAAAAAGCTCTGTTTCTTGTGGAAATATAAATTTAGGAACTAACGACATTGGTTTTATAGATACAGGAATCAGCAGACATATATTCACAACTTTTGTCTATAAAATACTAGTTTAGACTAACAAACTGTAAAAGTGGTTACTGCTAAAGAGGAAGATCAATGCCTCAGTTAAGAAAAAACATGGATGAGCATTTTGTTTCTCTTCCTGTGTTGCTTAGGCAAGAAAAATCCAGAGCTGCGCAGCATTGTGTTAAGATTTTAAGAGGGTTTTTTAAGTGTTTTTATTTTGTAGATATTAAGGCCATTCTGATTTTCCCTGTGCTTCCTGAAGATTATTTTTAAAATATTTATCATGTGTACAGATTTTGAAACTTGAGAATGGTTTAGCTGATCATTTTCCTCAGATATTTTATTATCTGGTCAATAAATAGTCTCCACACTCAATTATTCAGAGATCGAGTTTGTGAAGTTAAATAACTTTGTATAAGCACAACTTCAGGCAACAAACAGCTTCATAAACTGGTTGCATTATATGTGACTGTTGTTTCTTGGATGCAGTAGTGTGTGGGAAATATCTGTTCTGTTTTCTTCTCTTTGACAAGCTATGATTTTCAATTGCTATATGTTTCAGCCAAGGTTATTCTGGAGTGCTTTATCTTTTGAAACTGAAAGGTTAGCGAAATTTTTGTAGGTTTTGTAAAGCCATGTTGTTTGGGTCACAGGACACCTGCAAATATATACACTTAACATAAGAAGGCAGAAAGTACAAAATGACTTGAGACCTTTCTCACTTTTTCCTAAACAAAGTGCTTATTTGAAAGAGGTTTGGAGAGTTAGTGCGTAGAGGTTTTCCATCGCTTTTCAGTCAATGGCTTGAGATGGCATGGGTAACAGATGACCAATGTGTCATTCCCATTTTGCCTGTTTCTCTTGTCACACTGGTGGATATTTCTTCACTTTTGTTCTACTTTAATTTGAAGCACACAGATGTTTCAGAACAAGACTTGACTTCTGACCTTGAGGCTTCTAGGGTCAGGGTGCTCAGGGCCTGTGAAATTATCACAAGCTGAGCTAAAGTTTTTATCCATCACAGGAAGTAACCAGTAAGTAAGAAGTTAAAAAGGAGCTTTGTCAGAGGGACAAGATGGTCTCAGTAAGGGTCAGCTTCTGTAGTCTGCTATCTCTGCAGGAGATGCATGCATGAGAGGAAGAATATAATATATAACCATTGGCACATCACATATCTGTCAAGCAAAGCTAGACCTGAGAAATATATTTAATGTATCCTGGTTGTTTTTAAAAAAAAATCAAAGGATATTATTAACACATGTTTTTGGTAGAGGTAGTTTGATATCTGAGTTCCACTAAAAACAGTTAATAAAATAAGGTTTACACTGAAGCAGAGGTAAGATATAACTGAAATGCATCTTGAACTATTTTATCCTGATATTAATTTCAAAGATTTTATTTTGTTATAATCTCCTTTCTTTTCAACTGTGTATCCATATGGCAGTTAGCAATTGCAAAGAGCTTGAAAAAATAAATATAGCAGCTGATGGGCAATTACTGTCTTACAACAAGTGCATATTCAATCACTTTCTCTCATGTTTTATGTGGGGGAGATCTTGAGGCTGATATAGCAACTATACCACCTCTACACTTGCTACACAAGAATTTTGGGTTAACTGATTCATAAAAATATACATTACAGTAGTTGCAGAGACCCCTTGCACAGCTGTTCATTCTGAATCCATTCCTCTTACAGGAGAGTAGTGTGAAGCATATGGCTTTAATTTGGAGTGAAGGGTTCTGCCTGGGCCCTTTGCATTTGATTGTGCCTGCAGGAAAATAAGAAGACAAGAAAAAAAAAGCAGAAAAGTCAAAAAGCATTTGAGTTTTCAGTGAATATCTTTTAAATTGTCTTTGTGTGTTCGGTGCTGCTAGATCTGTCCTGATTGTTTGCAACCACCTGATCACCAGAGATCTCTAGTTCATCACTTCTTCATGGTGCAAAACACTCTCCAAATAACTGACACTTTAGTGTTAGGCAGAGAAACCTGATATTAAACAATGGCTGGTTCATGGTGGTTAGTAGGATCTCAGGTGAAGAGCATTGCAGAGCTGTTGTCCCTGGAGTAGTAATGGGAAGCTTTTAGCCTTACAAAGGCAGAATATGTCCAGGTACTCCTTTGCTTGCACTTTTTTAAGGAACTGGCACAGAAAAAGCAGCTCTGCTCTGCCTCTCCTCTTTCCTTCAGGTTTCCAAAATCCTATACCGGGATGTGGGCGTACGTTTCAGTAGAAAACTCAGAGTGGTAAGATAGCAGTTATAACCACATCTTGTGAAGTTGGAGGAGCATTTTTACTTAGTCCTAACAGACTGTTGGTGGCCAAACTTCCACTTAGTTTGGAATTTGGGCTCAGTCTGGAAACCAAAAGAATCAGGCTGTGATTTGGAAGACCCTTATTAAACAAGCCACTTAAACTTGGCTACCATTTTTAAATATATGCTGCAGCATCTAACATTTTTATTGGTGTTTGCAACTTTTGTGTCTGACAGCATTTTTGCATGTCTGTGGTTGTGAGATACTAAGAAAAACAGGGTGAGTCTGTAATATCATGCTCAAATGCACAGAAAGTGTTGTCCCCTTACTGCAGTGTAGGCACACAATTTCTGTACCTTACTGGGTCGTAGATTACTAGGGGAATAACTGAAAGTGATTGAACACGTGTGGGAAGTAAAGTTCCATCAATAAATGTAATTAGTTATATTGTTTATAGCTTGAATTACAAATGCTAATCATAAACCTTATGCTAAAATTATCTTAACATTTAGTAATTAAAACTTCATGTAATTGTAGTTTGAAATTAAATGCATAGCTAATAATGTCTTAAAGTAAATTACTTTTTAAATACACAGCACTAAAAATAGTTGTTGGGTCACTGTGTTCTGCTAATTACTGATTTTGAAAAACTCAAAACATGATTCATGAACACATCTCAGCTTCTTACTTCTGTTATCCCTTACAGAGTGTGGTTGATGGTTAATTGTGGAACTTTCCCAACTCCTAGCTTATAATAATTTTATGAAATTTAACAGAAAGTGAGAATTTTGAGTTTATGGAGTCAATTTTATATTTAGTTTACAGAAAATAAATTTTTGGTACAACGCCTCCTTTGAGTTTTTCTGCCAGTTTTTGTGGGTTTACAATTATTTTGCTTTAAAAAGAATGTTTTCCCTTGTGAGTGCCTGCATAAAATACCCTCAAAGAAGAGAAAATAATATATTGGGCCCAACTGCCTACCTGAGTCCCATGCAGGACCATTGCAGATCTGATTACAATATCAGGGTCTGTCTGCCTTTAGATGGGGAAAGAAAGGTTGGTCCTAGATTAGTGTGACATTTAAAACTATCCATGTCCATCTTTTAAAAAGAACAGATGACAACTACTCATTTTGAAATCATGAGAAGAATTATTAAGTCTAAGCTGTCAAAATTGTAAATTAGGTGTTCAGAATCATGAGATTAAAAAAAAGATAGATTTTGTGAAATATTTTTCCTGTCTGCCTCCGGTATTTCTGAGACCCCAGTCTTTGCATTTTCAAGGGCTTCCTCACTCCCTTATGAACCAGAAACATACCTTTTTGTTTTTCAGTGACACTTTGGTGCTTTAAGAAAAAACACCAAATTTGAGAATCACGACAAAATTGTTAGAATTGATAGTGGTGTCTCCAGCTTATAGCATTCACTTTAAAAATATAAAGCGCACAGGGGATGTAATATAATTAAATCAAGAGAAGGAAAGTAGGTCCATTGTCCTTGAGCGGATGAAAAACTATTCATTATAATCTTTATTGACTAAAATGTTGGGTGTGTATATTGAAAATTTGCACAAAGGTATAGGAAAAAAGTATGTGTGTGTATATATATAAAATCAGCTTTGTTAAAATGGGTGTCCTTAAAACACACTGTTCAAATTACTGTACCTGCTCTAGCAACCTAGTTCCCTCAAAATCAGCCAATTTTGTCTGTTTGAAATCATTTTAGATCCATCATTTTGAGATATGCTCTGTAATACACTGCCACTTCATTTTGTTGTATTGTGCTGAGCTGAGCGAGGACCTGACCCTGGCAAGAGCTTACAGCTTAATGATAACGATGATAAACAGACAGCGGTTGAACTTCCACAGGATCCAAATGTGATCCTGTGATTAGTCAGCTTTTTCTATCAAGGGAAATAGTAATGCTAGCCAGCATACCGGCAAGATTGATCTGAGATAATATGAGACAATTCTGATTACCCACATTCAAAAAGATTAATTCAGACAGGAACATATACAGGTAAGAAGTGTCCGAATGCTTAGAGTGCCTATTTTACTAGAGGAGATGAAGAGGATGTTCACGTGATGTGATACAGTGCCACACAGAGATATCTTACCTAGCTTGAATGCCAGAATCAATATAGTCATAGAAGCATTACACACACCCCACAGGCTTATCAGTCTTAATAAGGACTGTATAATCTGCTAATGCTGTTATATTAATTTTGGTTGCTTCTGAAAAAATGGGTTCAATGTCTATTCTGTATGGCCTTGCATTGTGCTACCGAAGCATACTTTAAAAAAGCTTGGCTTGTTTAGCCTAGCAAAGGGAATCTTAGAGGGGTTGATAGCATTCCGTAAATACAACGGGAGAGTAAACAGCAGGGAGGGAGAGCCATTTAAGCCAAGAACAATGTTGGCACAGGGACAAATGGATTAAAACTGGTGATGAATAAATTTAGGCTGGAATTAGGTTTCTCACCATTAGATCAGGAAGGCCTATTTGGGAACAAGAAGACTGGGGCAAAAATCCTACCTAGCTTGACCCATTTAAGAAAAGAACTATGTGAAAGTAGAGCCTTAATAAGACCTCAATCTATGTTCCTATGAAAGTGAGCACGTGCAGGTGGGTATTTTCAGCAGCAAACAGTTGGGCCCGGTTTAGATTAATTTTTCTGGAGATGGTGCCTTTCTGATTCCAGACTTATTCCATGGCCAAATTTTCTGCCTCAATCTCTGGAAACACCAAATTTGAACAAAAACCAGACCAACCCCCAAATGCTAATGTTCACAATTTTTTTTCTCCTCACTCATTTTTGGAAGTAGTGGACTTATTTTTGCTAATGCTTTTCAAAATCCATAAGCTTCAACTTGAAGTAGAAAGCAATGAGGATGGCATATTTCATTGTGAGTGATTACAGTAGTAAGCAAATGAAATAAGGAGCTAATCAAAAATATTTAAGTTTCTTACTATGCTCTATCAGTAGCAACTTGTTTATCACATTTTGTTTTTATTGATATATATATATGTATACTTTGCCCATTTTAACACGAGGCAGATAAACATTTTAGGCCATTCTTGAGTTTTCCTATTTCAGCCTAAATAAGTAAGCTGACAAGTGTACACTGGTATCATTATTTCACTTGCTACTATTTATTATTATTATTATCTATTTATGTTGTGGTAGCAATCACATAGTAGTGCCTTGCCTTGAAGAACTTGCAGGCTGAAAAAATAGTCTAACAGGGAGAGACAGAGGAATGATGAGTGATTACCAAATAGAAGCACGCAGTTCAGAGTACCATAACCACATGTCCTTTTTCATTGTTTTTGTTTTAGTTTAAATGCTATGTCGGCACCCAGTTTCTTAGTTCATCCTCAACTCTATCAACCTTGGTATTGGATGACAGAAGAGGATCACTATAATGGAAGTGCGGCATATGTCCCTTTGCCAAGAGTTGGCTGTGCTGCCACTTCCAGAACAGAAGTGAGGCACTGGGCTCAAGTTTTGAATATGCATCCCTACTCATTACCATGCTCTAGATAACTTGCTCAGCCTCATTACTTTTTGCTTCCTCTTAATCATTTACTGATTTAATATCTCATGCTTCAAACACTCAGCTCAATCCATAGTCTGCAAGCTAGCAGCATGTATGCACTTTCCCAGGTTCTTTCAAAAGAAGGACAGTGTTTCATGGCTCACAGCTACATACTGTATGCTAATTGCCTGTGTCACCCATCATTAATTAACATCATATTGGCCAGCTGATATTAATTTTCTAGTTTGACACCAAAATTGGAACGCTAATTACAGAACAAATGAAGAGTTGGAGATGGGTAGAAGTTAGAGCTATTAGCACACCAAATCGAGTTACTTGGAAATACATGTCTACATTGTATTGGAATTTGGAGGTCAAAGGCAAAGCACTTTCTGCATATCCCTGTAGATACCTTTCTAGAGATGCATGATCTCACTAGTTATATATTTTTATAATTTCTTTGCTTTATTTTAAATTCAGTGCACTACACAGTGAACAGTTATTTTTAGTCTTTGGTAGGAAGAGCTTTCCAATATTTAGCAATTGTTCTCATACTTCTATCCCTTTGTTGTCTTCTTGCCCAACTATATATAACTCAGTATTCTCTCCTTTTTTTTTTGCCTTTTTTTTTTTTTTTTTTTTTGCTTTTTTACCTTGTATCCCTATCTGAATTCACTCCTATTTGTCAACATATTTCTGGCAGTATGCTGAAAATTGAACTCCATATTGTAAGTGTAGTTACTATAGTTAGCTCAAGAAGAACTTCAGTACCTTTGTTTTGCCATCCAACTTTTTCTCAATGTCACCTTAACAGTACTGAATTTTTTTTTTTTTTTGGAAAAGTTGCTTTGAATTTGATACCCACTGATGTTCATGGATCCCTTGCAGTGTTTTAGTAACCTCAATTTCCCTTTCTCCAGTTGTATGGAATGTTGTAGATTATTTTATTTTCCCAACAATATTGTCTCACATTTTTCCAAATTAAATCTAGCTGCATTCTGGCCTTTGTTACACAAGATGACAAACTAGATTGTCACAGTGATCCCTTGTGTGCTACAAGTCTATGAATCTTGGAAGCTCGTTTAGTATTTTTTTCATGCCTTACTTCTCTTGGCAGTTTCTCCCTATTTAATGTCACCTGCAAATTTAATTAATTCCAGATCATTAATGAAGGTGTTAAATAAAACCATATTTGGCATCTATCCCTATATCTGACTAGCAACTTCCTTCTGGCTCAGTAAATTCCTTTTTATTAGTATCCTTTACTGCATTATTTTAACTGTTTTAAATTCTATGAGACCATATACTTAGCAGTCGGTTTGAGTTTATTTTTCATTTCAAATTCTATCTTTAAAAGTACCCTAAAGCCAAAGCATAGAACCATGTTCAAAGAATGTGTCACTAGTCCTATCAGTTGTGGATATTAACTTCAGGACTTGAATCTATCAAAGCTAATGCGACAATGTCTGTGTGAAACAATCTCTTGAAAATGTGTGAAGTATGCTGTTCATCCAAATAGTGCTCTCCAAGACCCAGGGCAACTCAGCAAAATGTGTGTGGCAGAAAGAAAGAAATACAGTGGATAACAGTTCTTCCCAACCAAACCAGTGCATCCTGCTTCCTGACATGAGGCCTATGGACCTCCCTACTGGCCCAGCCTCTCCCAAAGGACAAAGCAAGGAGAAGATGGCTTCATACAATGCCTTTGCCACTCTGGATGAGCATGAATCTCTACTAGTCCTAAATCTGGATGGGGCCACATGGAGGTGCAGGGCCACATTACAGAGCACTGGAGAAACCCAGCCTGCCAAGTCCTAGCAGATTGATGAAGATGCTTTTCCCCCTCCCTCCTTTCTTAGACTGCGTGCAAATCACACATGAGACTGTGACTGGCAAGGTACCCACGTTTTGTCTGTGTTTTCCCCCAGTACGCTCAGCTGCATTACAGCTTAATCGGTAGCTGCCCACTTCTCCCTGGTGCCTGGTGCTTAGCCACTGCCCCCTTGGGCAGCCTGTGCCTCAGAGCCTGCAGTGGTGGCTGAGAGCAGGGCGGCTGTTTGAGCTGGCACTGCTTGTGACTATGCTGGAGGCATTACCTTTGATTCCATACAGTATGTCACTGATTTTCCACCGTATTTTGAAAATACTAAGATAGCCTTAGCAAATTTGATAACTCATTTCCTTGATGTGTTGTGGATGTATGCCCCTTGATTGACTGATTTATACAAACTCAGGTTTGCTTAGTATTGTCTGACCTGCTGATTTTCATTAGTTACTTGACTAGATATTAATTTCCTTACTGGCTGGCCAAAATTCTTCTCAAAGGTAGAACTTGTAATATCTAGCTGTGCACCTCCTTAGAGGTGTTTTCTGTCTGAATCATTTCATCCTCATCAGAGCTCTTTCAAACATCAGGACAATCCACTGACTATGAAGAAAGACAAGCTTTTTCTGTCTTGAACCTCTGAGAAAAGTACCTGACATTGAGCATCATATTTGTATCTCCACTTCTGTGATGTAAACTATTTCGGTTCACTTCCTTTCCTCTGCCCATGTTGAATTCCTCATGTGGTATGTACACCATCCTACTGCTGAGTTTGACTGCATAAATAAAAAGTCCCATCTTCTACTTTCCTGAGCAGTTTACTAGCTCTTCATCCATTTCAGGCTGAATTTCAGAATTTCCCTTCTTAATCTTTTAAAATCTTTTATGAATGCAAATCTTCCTGTTTGATTTTATTTAATCCACCGGCTTCCAGGTCTCATCAGCAAATGCATCTTTCCTCTGTGGTGTACACCTTTCAGTTTTCCTCATGCTCTGCAGATCTCTCTCCTCTGGAGATCCTCTCCCTCTTTTCTGGGAGTGGTATACCAGAGTAAGAAAATGAAGTCTTTAGAATGCCATTTAATGTGTATAAATGTGGTAATTGCATCTATAAATGGTCAGGCATTGGACTGACTGGATGTTCAAATAGCATGATTACTATTTTTTTTCATCAGGTACAATATGAAAAAAATGGCATTTTATTTAACTTTATAGGTTGTGTTACTTAATTCGCTCTAAATTAGTTTGGAGAACAGCTTAATACTAAGATTATACAACATATGGCGTCATCAATCTAAAAGGATTGCATTCTTTTTAAAATGTATATTTAAACGTTTACAAAGAAGAAAAGGAGAAGTTTTGAATTTGCTTATATGAGGAAGAAAATGGAAAAATCACATGTATTATTCCCTGGCAGGTTTTGCAGTGCATATAGATTTTATCTGGAATATTTGGATGTTTTCGATTCCAATTTTTTTAAAAGGTAAAAACCATTAAAAAAGGAAGTTGTCTTACTGTTATTTCATCCTTTTTCCTATTTCTCTGACATGATCTTATGCCAATAGGGCTACACAAGTGTATTGTGTTACTGTTAATTTAAATGATAATTATGGTGAAAAGTATATGTATGGCTTTTGTGTGGAACAGTAGAGATTTTATAAGACTTTAAGACCTGATTTAGTGGATCAGCCAAGGGAACTGCAAGTTGATAATATATTAGACATTGCAAATCCACATGGAGTAAAAGAAATCCAAACATACTTCGGGTGAAGAGAACTCTAAAACTGTGGTAGCATAAGAAGCAGCTGGAATTTGCATTTTATCCTAGAACTTTCCTTTCTTTAGTCTAGTGAAGATGTGTTACATAGCTCTTTCAGTATATTAGTAAAGTATTTTAATATTAAAAATAGCATGACTACCAGTGTTTAAATGTTAAAACAATCCTATTTAAAGGCTTCACTTGAATGTAATATTAAGGGAAAATTTATAAGTAGCTTTTGCACATGTATTCATTGGGAAAATCATGCTTTTAAAGCTGCAGAACTAAATTGAGATTTTAATACAAGATACCAGAAGGTAGAAGTAAAATTTCCTCATAAATACATTGAAAATAGCTTAATTATTTTTCTGTTTCTTCCACCTTCCAAGACAAATTAAATGTTATAATAAATCTCAACCATGTGGTATCAAGATACAAAGTGCATGAGGTTTTTACAAACTTGATTAAGCCAAACCATTTTATTTGCTTGTCAATATCTGGATTATATTTTGTGCTGGTGTGGCTCTAGCTGTTTGACAGGAGTCTTATACTTCTCTGCTATGAAGTTAAGAGGTGTTAGTGATCTGTAAAAGCAGAGATTCTTAAGAGGAAACGTTTTTGTAGGCTTTTTTTGCTTGTTCCTTCATCCTCCTCCCTTCTCTCCCCACTCCCTTTCCCAAGAACAGAAGATGAATAATGTTTAGGAAATCATTTTTTACCAGTGTCCGTAGGAAGACTTATTATTTTAGCAGTTTTTACTTAGTTATCAAGTAGTTGGTGAGCCTGTATGGTCCTATGGTCATGACTATTGCTTTGTGTACCTTACCAAGTTTTATTTCAATTTGGAAGTGTTTTTGAAGTATTGATGTTATATCAGTCAGCTGCTTTGCTTAGAAGCTTAGTATTTTCTTGAATTCCTTTAAGATGTAGTCTATTAGAGTCGAGGAGAGAAAGAAATATAATTACTATATTCTTTGACAGAGTAAATTTCAATCAACAGAATGATGATTGTGATGTTAGATCTCTGCTATTGTAGTTCTTGTAAAAGATAAACCTTTTATTTTTCTACATCGCTGAGTACTTTTACTGAGTAGTTTAGAAAAATATCAAAATAACAACACAAAAACCCAGCCACCCCCTCTTGGTTCTTATCCTGTCAAATCGCAAAGGCTGGTACATAACTTTCAGCGTTTCAGAAGATGCTAAAGTACATAAATTATATTTTCTCAAACTTCGAATTGTTGTTAATTTAACAATGTCGCTCCTTAATTGACTTACTTCTTCACTGCTACGATGTACAGCCCCGGAAGATTTTTAAACCAGCTGTTGAAAATAACCTAGTTTAAGAGTTCCCTGGAAGCGTGAGGGATTCATCATTATATATTTACTGTCTGAGGCTGATATAGCTGTAAGGTTTTTCAGCTGCCATTGATCTATTGCGCATGTTCCCTCCCCGGCTTGCAGGACATGCTTCTATTTGCATAAGGCCCTGGGCAAGGTTCTTTCTTGCATTGATTGGCCTGTCCAAGGGAGCCTGATGTGTTCTTGCATTGATCACTGTGTCTTTTCTTGGAAGACAGTGTTACACTGAGTTCATCTCAAACATTCTAGGGAGAAGGTAAAACTTTACTGCAGGTGTCTCAATTTTATTCAGATGTTCCTTTCAGTATAGGCCCTTTTTTTTTTCAGGGATAAGTGTCTTTTTTTCTTTTTTTTCCCTTTTTTTTTTTAATTTGGATGTGTTTCTGAAGTTCTAGTGTGGTATAGACTGGAATATTTTGAAAAGTTATGTTGAATAAAATTGCCATTATGTATGCCACTTATTCTGTGCTATTTTTTAAAACAATGCCTATAGCTTCCAGCAAAAATCAAAACTACTCTCTCTTCAAAGAGTTAGCGATTATAAATGGAGATTTAATCTAAGACTGTGCGGGTATCTTCGCTTAGATTAAAATTATTAGTTTGTAATGTGTGTGGTTTTGTACTACATTTTCTTCAGTCTTACAAAAATACTAAAAGATTACATCTTCAGAATAAAACTGTAGTCAAATTTTGGTTTTCTAGAGCTGTACTTCAAAATGAATCATGTAGATAATATTAAATTGCTAAATAGACTGATGACTGATCAGCTCTGTGTTGATCAGAGAAGACAAATACTTTCTATAATGTCCTAATTGTTACAGTAGTGATATGTCACTGGCTGACTTTCAAAACACAGGTTTGAAAGCCAGGTTCTTGACTTACCCTTGTAAAGGATGGAGCTTTTGAATGTTTCCTGCATTAACAATCCATATTCAGTAGCTAGTAAATCCACACTTGGAATTTCTCAGAGCCACATATTTGCCTACGTGTCTAATTGTGGAAAAGATGCCCATTATTGTAATCTGTCGAACATATTTCTGTGGTAAGAAAATTATTTGACTCATGGACTTTCCTGTAGGTTCAGGTGAAATGTGGTTATACCTGAAGGGTGGTTCATTTCTAGCATATAAACTGACATGTGAACTTTACCTAGCTTGTGATAGCTTGTGCATGTTGTTGAAAAATAAAATGTTGTGATAGTGTTCCTCGTCTGTAAAGCGCTGAACATCACAGAGTTGTTCCTTGATAATTTTGTAAAAATTTACAATGGATTTTTTTGTGGATGCTGTAGAATTTTCTTCAAAGGAAATAAGTATTCAGAGATGCACAGCTGAAATCATATTAACACTATTACATAAATTGCACTTTTTTTATAACTTGGATTATAGTTTCATGTCTTTCACAGAAGCAATAATGTATTGCATTGTATTGCAATGCTTTGGCTTAGGGAAACATATTCCTTTGGTCATTCAGTAAAACAAAACTTAAATAAGTATAATTCAGGTAGCGTATATGAAATTTCATCTTCATTATCATGCAAATGCAGTGAGAATGTAACATTTCCCAAGATGTCATTTGACTGTTAAGATCTTTAGAAAATGGCCTCTCAAAGCCACAAAGCTAATATTCCAGAAGAAAGCTATGTAATACCTAAAAATTGTCTGTCCTTATTCTATATGAATAACAAATGTAATAGGACAGACCATTATTAAAATTGCAAAAGAATGTGTTGACCTATTTGTACAGAGAATCTTTTCTGAGTTTGTATTTATGATGAATTCTAAGCTTCCAGTAGTATAGAAGATGAGCATACAAATACAGATTTCAAAATCCTATAGTAAAACAAAGTTGGATAGTAACTGGAAACATATTCTTTTTGGTTTTAGTATGTAAGTAGTCTCACACAGTGCATGTTAATATTGATAACTATTTTATTACATATAACAATATTCCTTGTAAATGGTATAAATATTGTGTGTCTGCATTGTGCACAGATTGAGAGTCAGCATCAATTTAACTTTTTATAAGCTGTCTTTTCCTGGTGTTTGAATCAATGAACATACAAGATAGGTACTTGCTAGGTATGAACTAATCTCTTAAGCGAGGAATGGAACTTGCTTTTTAATTCTGAAATAAAAGAAGAGTCTGAGTATCTCGTAGCAGTCTATTATCTGGTTATTCAGTTGAAGGCAAATGAGGGTACTTAGTTGTATGCGTGAGCTATATAGACAATAAAACCACACAAATAGGTGGTGGTAAAGGAGATCTTTAGCAAACTGTTCCAGTTTTGAAAAAGGAAGGGCAGAACAGAATTGTTTGTAAGCAATTAAAGTGAGGAAAAGAAATTTAATCTCTTACTCCAGGTAAAAACAATTTCTGGAAAAAAGTATTCGTAGCACCACTAACATTGTGGTGTTAAACAAAGTGGATGAATTAGAAAAATATGATGAAGACATATATAGGTACTTCTAGAGTTTCTGATACCCTTCACAGATATTATATAGTGAGATTTTCCCAGCAGATATTTGCAGCCCCAAGTGATGTTCTGCATGTGTTGAAGTAAGTGTTTTAAGCAGGTTTTAATAATTGGTTGATTTGTTGGGAATCTTCAACATCCATCATACAAGAGAGGCCTTTTTCTTGATAAGGTCTGAGTAAGAGCTGTAAAATGTACAAACTCATATTTTTAAGTTTTACTATGAAAGATATACATTTTATGGCAAAAAGTGGTATTTTTCAGGCTAATGTTATCCAAATAAGTATATAAAGAATGAAATGCCAAAATTTGTGGTTTTCATTTTTGATGTGGAAAACATAGTATTATAACATTGGAAAAATAACAAGGAATGACTGAAATGTCATCTCTCCTCTGGGTCACTAAGACATTTTCATTTTTCAAGCATGTCGCTAAAGGTAAAAGGTGGTTCTGTGTTATTTTGCTAGAGAGATATTTTCAAATTCCAGGTATTGCTATTATGACAGATATCCTGTAGCAATTCAAAAAATGTTTTTCACTACTTCATTCCCACCTAAAAATTTCTGTCCTCCATGCTTCATATGTGGTATCTGCCTTTCACTCAAAACCTTTTGATGATCTCACTGGCAAACTTCCATCACACAGGAGATACTCTAGTATATTTTTAAAAAGAAGAGAGCTATGATTTGACATTAAAGTTTCTTTGCACTATTTTTTTTTTACATAAAATGTAGTGTCTAAGTAATAACCGCTTAATCAAGACCTCCTAGATAATTGTCATCTGGTGCAGCACTATGAAAAAGGAATTGATAGAGCTTCATAGTCTTACTCCAGAAATGCTGATTTTCTGTCATGTTCCTATTTTGAGAAAAGGCTCTTCTGGATATGATATAGATAGTCTGCATAGCACCAGAGTAGTGGGATCATCATTTGAGCCCTGCTTTATTGCTAAAAGGGTAATGGGTGGTGGCATTCATAAGAATAATGCATAAAAAAGACAAAACAATTAGAATCATCCTGTTCTGTAAAGTCTTATATGTTTCCCACTGCCTTTCTTTCTCCAGAAATAAATAACAATTGTCCTATTTAAGTGGAGGCTAAATCCTTATTTTGTTGGGAAAATTTGCATTTTATTGCAAAACACAAAAAACAGTGATATAAGATATTATATGCATTACCTTGGATTGCACTTCTTTTGTAGGTACTCAATATATTTTTATATTTTGAAGCATTCTGCCAAGTACAATCTAAGTGAAGTTTTTCCCTCTGTGATTATGAAGCAAGTGCTATAGCAAAAGGAAATTTCCATAGCACTATATTTGGTAGATTTCATGAATCTATGGAAGGGGATAGCAAGTCTATATTTTGTAACTGCACAAGATTACAATCAGTTATATAATACACATTCCTTAAGGTAGCTTATTGTGGAAGAAAAAATCTTTCTGCCTTCTGATTCTCTTTCATACATATTAAAGTAACATTCTACAGTTTAAACAAACATTTCTAATTCAAATAGGTAGTTCAGGAGATGCATCCCATAGGAAAAAGCATTCACATGCATTCAGTAAGCCAAATAAATACATGCATAGGCTACAGTTTACCGTTCTGTACGTCTCTCTGTCTGTATATATCTCCCCCTGTGATTGCACGTATTACCTATTATTGGTGTCAAATTCTTAATAATTTTTAGCACAGTAATTTCTATAACATCAAAGACCTATTGATGCTGATAATGTAAGAGGTGTGTTTCAGTCCTCCCTGCTTCCCCCTGACCTCTTACACATTGACACACTCCCCGTCAATCATTGCACTTGCACCCAGCTATATCCCAAGTGAAACTTTGAGCTCCTGCCTGGCAGCTGCCACCACGCTCTGCACACCCTCGCGCGGCACAGGGGAGTCCTTCCCTGGGTCTCCTTGACTGAGGCAGCACACCACAGTCATGCACTTTAAACAGCAGATGTATCCAGGTCGTAAAAAAGCCTCCATTTTGATTTTAAGCTTCCTTGTAATACAGAGACAATGAATAATCCCGAGGTGAGGTCAGGCTTCAGGACTTGGTGCTTGCTTTTCTTTTGCTGGTGTCATTCATGCAACACACATGCCTGCACACTCACACACAGTAGATATGCCTTATAAATACTCTTACAGTCCTCAAAGGAACAGCGCGCAGCATAAACTTAGGATAAATAATATATGCTGTTTTCTAAAAAAAAACTTTTGTTGACCGATATGAAGTGGAACCCATTGTCACATTTTCTGCAGTAGGTTGAGATGCTCTGGCACAAGGGATCAAGCAGTGTTATGGCAAGCAACCTTGTCTTTTCTTCTATTCCTTAAAATAGTTGTTAATATCTTTGACTGTATGGCAGAAAGAGAGAAATAGCAATAAAAACCTCCTTATGTTTGTAATATGTGACTGTACTTTCACCTTCAGCCTTTCATGCAGTTTTGTGCTGAATTGAACTGTTCTGGAGTTTGGGATGGGTTCTCTGGGTGACAGTACTGTAAGTCTATGAAAAAATATTTATTGGTAATCGTCATGGATACAACAAATCTGCTGTAAAATACAGTGAAATTATTTCAGTTGCTATTGCTCACTTTTTTGGAATGTTAAATTACTGCAAAAATCTAAGAACAAACACTTTTAAATCTATTTTTTATGACTGCATACTCAAAATAAGCCTAAATGTGTATATGCCTTTTAGAGATTTTAATGAATCTTATGCAATTAAAGTTTCATCTGCAATTATACCCTAACAGTTATTGTAAGGTGTCTAAATACGTATCTACTGTCATTCTGAACATTGCATTTCCAGTCATTTGTCTCTTAAATTAATGCATTTTTGCCTTCTTCACTTTAAACAGGAATCAATTTATAATGCACATTGTAATCTTTTCGTAAAAGCCTAATTATGTACATTGCTTTTTAAAATGCAAGGATGGGAATAAATGTCTATTAATGCTTTACATGGAAAAACAGAATACAAACATCTTGTGATCTGAATAAATTTATAAATAGTCACTTGCACTTTTTATGCAAATGAAATTGGGCAGTCCTGTCAGGCTTCAGGTTTTTTTTTACATTAATATAAGAATAGCTTATTTGATATCTCATATATGTCTTTTTATAATGTTCGAGGCTTTTTCCATGCACGTGTAACTGGTGCCATCTTGTATCACTCTTTTTATCTTTTGTCTTTGTTTCCTTATTTTATTGCCTGTACTTCGTGGAAGATGTGAATGCTAAAGAACATATGACGTATACCATCATTCACAAGATGAACAGATAGCTTTCTCTCTTTGTCAAATGTTTATGCAGTAAAATGAAAAATTAAACAAACCTAGCATGACTCCCTGGTAATTTCAGGTTAAATAAAATATATACTGAAGTTTTACAGCACTTTGGCTGTTAGAGAGAAATTTTTGAGAGTGTTAATGGACTAATTTTAGATCCAAGGAGTAAAGTTTGAGGTAATTTGCTAAAAGGCATAGAAGTTATATTATAAAATTGTTGATACTGGACCGTAATAAAATCTAAATAGTGTTAACCTCCACTTAACAAAAAAAGTGGGGGAAATGTCAAAACACTCATTACAGGTTTAATTATAATTTCTGATTGATTCCAAACCTTCTGACTGTGTTCTGGCCATTCCAATTTAGTCATTCAGCCCAGGCTGCCTGTATTGTGTATTCAGCGGTTCCTATTAGACATCTTCACAGTGAGTGATTCTGCTGGGCTTTCTGACACCCGCTTTCATGCATGGCCTGCTATTCTGTGTGGAAGTGTTTTTCTGAGCTGCCTGGAACATTAAAGACATCTTGGCCATGTCAGGTGCTGTGTGTGCCTGTGTGTGCGTGTGTGTATATGCATGAGCATAAAATAATAAATAAGTGAATGCACACGTGCATGCACACACATACACTCAGGTAAATGCACCTGGCGTGTAAGTATATAATATAGTTTCTATACTGGTGTGTAGGATGAATATATTGGAAGGTGCACATGCGTGTAGTGAAGCATATCTGTAGATGTGCACGCACACATGCACATGTATAATACATCTGCTCACATGCATGCATACTTATAGCGCTTTTCCCTCACCTATGATCCCCCGTCAATGTTGCTCGCCTTCGGTTTTTCTCCGTAGCGACTGACACTAGGGGGCACTGCTTATCCTCAGTTGTAGCTTTCTTCTGGGACAGTGCATAAAACTCAGCTGAATTCTGTAATCTTACTTTAATTAACAATTGAATTCTTATTAAGAAATTCTAGGCTGTTTAATTCATTGTTGTTTTGTTTTTAGTCTAGTGTCTACATGCAGTGTTAATATAATGGGTGGAGTCATTTGTACTTACAAACAAATACAGAATCGAATGTCCCATACAGTAACAATTTTTTTTTTTTTTTACTTGAAATGTCATTCTTGGCAAAGCCAGAAGGCTAAGTTTGTCCTGTGATGAGGTTTAGATCCCTTGCCAGCTGTGCTCCTAGCCAGCGAGTGTGATGAACAGCTTTAGAAACAAGTGAGAGGATGGAGCAGTTAGGGTGATTTGTTTGAACAAAGGTCAAGAGAAAGATAAGCAGAGGACAAGAATAGGAAGTTTAAAAAGTGCATCTTCAGTATGTGTAAAATGTATATCAATTACATTATGCTTGGAAAATATTTTCACTAATTACAGTATGCTGAATCACTGAGTCACTGTTTAAGTTTAAATGTTTTTTCCATTCATGAACTCCTTTAATAGTGTTATTTGGGATGGGATTTGAAAATGAATTTGAGTGATCAGATTAGTCTGATTTAATAAGAGCAGGAATTATTTCACAAAACATCAGAAAATTTTTATCAGTATTAGACATGTTATCAAAATAACAATGTCCAAGTTCAATCAGAAGAGAGCAAAAGTTGCTATTAGCTCATTTGCATCATCTGTAGACAGCAAAGCATTTTAATGAATGATGTATTCTATCCAGATGGGACATTTTTCTTAGGTATGAAATTCCAGTATTCCAGTTCAAGACATTAGGTCTTGTGGTTTAAAGTACCTTTCATTGCTTAAACTGTGATGGCACTCGCTAAAAGTTGGATCCTTCATCCACTGACTTTGGGATTGGGCCCTAGGTCAAATCTGGTACATTTTTTGTTCTACCTTCCCGGTGTTTAGCGTCAATATTTCTATCTGGTTAACTGTTGCTGACTTTCAGTTAGTGTGTAAATTTTCTCACACTGAGTGGAACAAAGTATTCATAAATGTGTGTAGTTAACAGCTGCTGTGCCTGATCCCTGCAAATGATCTGTTAGTGAAGGTGATGGGTATTCAGTGTAACTAAAGGTTTTTCCACATATAAGATCTAATTTTTGGCTGTTTAAAACTTCATGATTTTCTTGCATAGGAAATGTAATTTTTTTAATAAACTTCTAAAATACTGTCTTAGCCAGAACTTACAGCCATTAAAAGGCAAGTTAATAAAACAATGGATTGTATTTTGTGCAGACAGAGAGAATTGAAAATATATTGTTTCAGACCAGCATGATCTTTTCTAAATGTCACAGTGATTTTGAACCATTTTAGTTGTTAGCAATATGTTTTTTAAACATTACAGTATTATCTGTGTGTACAATTTTCTGAAAAATCCTTCTAGAAGTTATTGCACAACTCTAGAAGACAGTACAGTATATTGATTATAAATATGTGGGGTTTCATAAGCAAAAAAAAAAAAAGTTTATTCAATATGAAACAGCTCTTCTTTTATTCACCATTTTATAATTTGAAATCTTATTTTGGTAGTACTAACAGTCTACATGCAGTGAGATGCCAGAACTGCTATAATAGGATTTTTCCCCTCCTAGAAGGATGTTGCTTATGGCTATAAAAAGTTAATTTCAGATCCTGATACACTTGCATTAATTTTTGAGACATTGGCTGAGTGTAGTACAGCAAAGAATAACATGAACACCGCACCACTGTGCTGTAGCTAATCGTTTATTACCTCAAGCCAAAGGAAGCAGTGTTAATGCGCAGGCCACAATGTCTGTTAAAAAAAGTAGGAAACTGACAGAAAAGGTCTCTCAAATTTCTTCCTGAGGGTCTTGAGAAGAGGACCAAGAAGGAAAAGGAGAAACAATAGCTTCATCATGTCATACAGGCTAATGTTCAACACTATTTAAACAGATTTTGGCATACTCAGAAGATCATGTTAGCACACTAAAATAATATCTTATGATGAAACTGTCATACTTACCAAACAATCCTGCTTCTGAATAGGAAAACTTATTTTTCTGTTTGTTTAAAAATATGATTTATAGATGAAGAACAAGCAATTTAGATGCTTATCATCTGTGGTATGCACCATACCTTGGTAATGCATTTGTATTCTTTGGAATATTTGCTGACAAAAGGAGCATGTTGTCTCTTCATTTGCCGGTAAGGGATCTGTTGACTCCACAGCTATGTAAAAACCTCTCATCAGCACCTATTTTAATCAGCAAGAACTTTACTATAAATCATTATCAGAAAAAGCATTGTGCTACACTTTTATACCAATACATTTATTTTGAAATTAATAGGGAAAAATAATACAGAGTCTGTGCTTGAGATGGGCTAATAAGCGTGCCCATGAGACTTTCCTTTTTAAGCACTAAATGAAAGCTTTTGCATTGCTAACAGGCTACAAAAGTTGCTTAGGTAATAAGACTCTTTTTCTCTTATCAGTAAAAAAGAAAAGGGGAGGGATGGGATGGCTCAAGGGATTGGTAATCAGATTATGAAATCTTTCACTTCTAGGTCACTGGTTCAAATCTGCCCCCTGTTTAGTAGTGACCAAAAGCTGTTTCCAGCTGATGGCTTTTCAGTAGTCTTTGTGAAATGCATTAGTGATCTATATCCAATGTCTAGTGAAAATCGCTGTTAGCAGTTGTGCTGGGAGTCTCAACTGAGACTATTCATGTAGGAATAAACTACAGGCTCACAGACTGAAGGGTTTGGGTTGTTTTGTTTTGTTTTGTTTTTTCCAGAAAACAACTTTAGTAAGTTAGTGGAGCAGTGCGGCTGAACTGCACTATCACAGCTGCTCTGAGCTTAAATAGAAGATCTTACTTTCCAGTACTGTCAGTATCACTTTTCACTGGCATTGCTTCATAAAAAATTGTTACCAGCTTTCTCATGAGCTGGACTAGTATTTTTTTAATTTGAGTTGCATAGTATCAGTCCAATTTATTTCCATATTAGGCTAAAACAGATATAATCGTAATTGCACAAAATGAGAAGTAAAAAGAAAATTACTAAATTTGTTCATCTTAGAAGAAATATCATACTGTATTAACAAAATTGATTTTGACATATAGAGTGTGAAAGCATTTTATTGATGGTTTTAGTGCTTTATTAATGCTATGGAAGCTATGAGACTGCAACTTTGGTAGACTTTGTACTTGAGTTCTTTCACTGGAATGTGCCTAGAGAAATGTTAAAGAGTGTTATAAAATGAAATCCTGAAAAACAGAGAGAATAGAGAAAATTTCCCTGTACATGTAAAAGATCCTTTCTGAGCATACGTTTTCTAGTGCTATCTTTTATTGGTGTTTGCCATCACATATTTAAATTATAGGTTTAAAGATTTTGCTCTTGTCAGTGTTTTGAAGTGTTATTTTCCTTAAGTTAGGGGGGTGCTAGAGGACACCAGCTGTGTAAAATGAATGTAATTTCTGGTTCATTAATATATGAACTTGAAACAATAACTGTCTACCATATGTACTTTGAATAGTTCTGTGGAAATCACTTTGACAATTTAGAGCTGTCTGTGTGTCCACAGGAATACATACAAGCCATTAATAAACTATAATTTTTTTCCCCCAAAATCAACTAAAGAAAAAACTCTTAGTATGCAGAAGGAATGCTGCATGTATGTTGCTGTAGATGTTTTTGTACACAAAGCAAAACTAGATATTTCATCAATCTTAAATAAAGCCTTGTTCGATTAGACAGTTCACATCAACCTTATTACTTTCATAACTTTATTACTTTCACAGAGTTTTCTAGAACTTTGTTGATACTGCCTCAACCTGGGAAAATAAAATACATGCGCAGGCTGAATATGGACTGGATAAAGTGTATGGCTGTAGGAGCACAGACCAGATTTTAAGACTCCCCCATCCTGTGTGACTGTACCAAGTACCAAGTCCTTGCTTCCTCTCGCCTTCTCTTCTCTGATCTTCTGACTTAATTCCATAAGGTGTATTATCACAAATTCATCAGTGGCAGACAGGAAGGACAGAGAGGGCTTTTACTGCGAGGTAAATATACTAATAATTGGTCGGATACATATAACATTTGAGCTGCACTGGCCCCACTCTCTTCTATTCTGAACATATCCTAAAAGAAAGTGGCCTCAGCTATGTTTTCTAATGGACATGTTTCTTTCAAGGTGCATTAGATGTCAGCGTGACTACCAGATCAAGGCTATTCTGTACTAGCACTTCATTCCTGAATCCCAGTGGGTTTAAAGACGTTTTGTTTTTCCTCAATTGGGACTTAATTACAGATTTTTACATGATCCTTTGCAAAGCTGAAGTTTTCTACAAGTACCTGTTATTTTATCTACTTCTTTTCTTTTAGGACAGTAGGATCTACTGTCCTATGCTAGGCTTACTGTTTTCAGGGCAGTTGTTGGGGATTAGAGGATGGTGAAGATTCTTGCGATAAGTAAGGAGAGAGAAAGATTTGGTGCTGATGAAGATAATTGTTCCAGTCAGTTCCTTTAGAAAGGAAAAATTTTAAAGAAAACAAGAAATGACCACAGTAACAGTGGGGCTTCTAAGTCATACTGAGAAGTTCGTGGGGTGTGGGGAAGTGAGTTACTGCTCTCGTGTTCTGACCCAAGATACTTGTTCACACCTAGAATGGGGTCAGTGTGGAGCTTTGTTCTTTGGAGAACTTCAGTTCCAGGCATCTTAGTATTAAAAATGATCTTCCTAACACAATTATGACTTCACCTTTGAAGCTGAAGCTGAAAAAGTATGCCAATAAAACCTGTGTGCCACAACACACATTCATTATCCATGTTTGGTGAGAATGGTTTGGGTTTGGGATTTTTTTTGCCACTATTTTCACTTCCCTCTACTTCAACAGTCAAGATACTTGGCTTACAAAACAACATGCTTGCCTTCAGAAACCACAACAAGTGGGGAAAAGAAATCCAAATGATGTATTTATAATAGTGGTCCAAAATATGCCTTCCACATCTAATCGTGTTACGATATCAAAATCAAACATCTTGGAAATTTGCAGGACTAGACGTAGTCTCTGTGTCCCATTGGAAAGTTCAGGCTCTCTGAGCTCCTGAAAGAGCTTTGTCTTTCCATTTCCTCCTCCTAACAACAGGATATTTTGTAGGCTGTTCAAAATGTTTTGCTCAAGCTTACTTGCACCTGCATCTCTGGCCCCGTTACCACAGGGGGAATCTAAGGTTAGCAATATAAGGGGCAAGGGTGAAAGGGACTGCCAGCTTCATGGGGTTGTTCCATCCAAGACTGAAGGTTTGTAAACCAAAGCCATTCATTTTAAAAGTTCACGCAAAGGTTACAGGAAAAAAAAAATAAACTCAAAACATTGCCGGCACAGCTGTTGTTAAGCTCACGAAAGCTTCCTTTCAAGTCTGGTGTGAACCTTCACTCTCTTTCCACAGGGGAACCTCATTTTATTCCAACTGTTACCTCAGGCCCTCTCTGTTTTGAGACTGCACTGAAAGAGCTCCAGGAGTAGGCAAACTTGCCTTGTTCTAGGGCAGCGTTGAAAAGAATAAGGTTTGTCTATACCCAGTTTTGTATGAGTTTAACTATCAGTTTGGAAACCAATTTAGTTAAACTGGTACAACCTCCCATGGAGGCATTTATCCTGGTATAAAGATGCTTATTGGTTTAGCTTAGAAGCATCTTTATATGGCTATAACTGCATCCACTATAGGATGCCCTGATTTAACTATTTTCTAAAGTATACTAGAAACTGTACGCTTAAATTAGTACACTTCTCCCCCCCCGCAAAGTATACAGAAGCCTTTAGGCTTCTCTGTCCAGGTACAGGATAGATAAGTACGCTTGTCTATCCACGTACAGGAAGTACGGTCAAGATCTTGTCTTTAGAATAGGACAGGCCGAAACAACAAGGTGTGTGTTAACAGTGCTCCACACTTATGGCTCCCAGCTCCTCCCCAGAGACGGGAGCTGTAAACACTATACAGCATTGTAATCAAATTACGTGATGATTTTTGACCTGTGATACAATATAGCCCAAAAGAACATTAATTCCTGTTGATTTGGAGTTAGTCTTTAGACCCCACTCTACTCTGAAAAACTAACATACCAGAAATTACAGTGTGGTATTGATACTGGTCATGAAATACAGAAGTAGGACACCTATCCATGTGTGTTTGGTTATTTAATAGGACCTTGGACAAAATGAAAAAGAAGTAAAACTCACAGTTGCTTTTGGTTTTAGTATTAGCTTATGAAACTTATGAGATCAGAGAATCATGTGGAATATCTTGCTAGTGATGTGTAATGATTTGGAAATAAACACCAGGGGTGGCTCCAGCTGCCTTTGATCTAACTAAATGGCTATTATTTATATTCTATTTAACTTCTTTTAAAATTAGGCAAAGAGCATGCAAGAATGCTTCTCTGTATGTTAGATGCTTGAACTTCCAACTGTGTGTTCAGAACCAAACAAAAGGAAAAATTACTCTCTTTCAAGGAGCTTATCATTTGGTAGATATATAGTACAAAGTAGGCATGAAATGCTGTGGGAAACAGAGATTGACATTCTACCTTATCCCACATTTTTAATATTTTGAATTGTTACTTATGAGGGCCAGAATTTGTGGATTTCACACAGTGTCTTTTGCCTTCCACAATATCTGTGAAAAATTTTTTGAAGTGGGACTTGTTAAGTTGAAAATGATGAGCTCTTAGCTTAAAAAGATGGGTAAGTAGTTAAATCCACAGTAGGCCTTTTTTCAAAGTACACCAGAAACTTTGGAGAGTGCATTGCAGAAAGTTTAGCAGACATCACTTGGAGTTCAGTGCAGGGATGGCCGATCTTCCTGATCCTACAGGCTGCATCCCAAGTTTTGTACTATAATTTCGATCTGTTGGAGGGGAGAAGTGGTTCTGGGAATGGTGCACAGATGAACTGCCCTGAGATCCCCCTGTTGCAGGATAAGGCAGTTTCTTCTAATACTACAGAGTGACCAAGGAACATTAGCCTCAGCAGCCCTGCCTAGCTTACTTGACCCTGCAGTGAGAGATGAGGGTTGCCTAGTACTATCCGTACACAGCCACCTACTAATGTAGCCTGGGTACAAGAGTCACCCTGCACAGCTTGATTGCTGACTGAGAACTACATAAAAGCCTTGGATTGGCAGCCTCGGTGTAACCACCATAGATAGACTGATCTTCAGTTGCTAACAAGTGAGAAGATAAATAAGCACTGCCTTTACATGCTTAAGTATCTCTTCAATGCTTGTGAGTAAGAGAGTATAGGTTGTTTTACATTCACTAAAGAAAAATTCCATGTGATAAATGAGTACCTTCCTAAATGAGAACCTAGGATTTTTAATGCTTTTATGAAGCATCCATTGTCCTGAAATTTAGGCACTACAGCATTCATTATTCTAAGAAATGACAGTCTTCATTCTTCTGTTGACTCATCACTACCTTGTATAATTTCTCTGACTAATAATGTATGCACATGTCATAAATACTTGAGTATGATTTGATTACCTGGTTCATATTGAGGGCAGTGCAGAGATAGTAATATACAGGTGTCTTGTAGCATTGTTCAGCCATAAATCATACTTGCAAGCTGGTGCATGGAGAGATGACCAGACTGGCCCAAGATCAGTGAGCAGGCTCATAGGAAAAACATGAAAAGAACAGATTTCTTTAATAATCTATAGAAAGTATGGTACACTATTGTCACTACTGATACTTCAGTTTATGTTGCCAGTCCTGGCTTTAGGGCTGACTTGGGTGTAGCTGGTGTCACAGCACGCATGGTGTTCAGCGCAGTGAGGTAGCCTCCTGGTCCCGTGCTCCCTTTCTATTTGCAGACCTGTCAGAGTTGAAGTAACTGTTGTAACAGTACCTGTAGCTCTCCAGAGGTTAAGGAAAGTGGGTCCGTGCACAGTATCTTAGAGTATGTATTTCTTTCAACAGTATGGCTGTATGTGACTGTTACAGGCTCAGGGCATAGACCGGACATCTAATTATAAATGTGTAATACTTATATGGGTCTGCTCAGTATTCTGGATTGGAAGACCTTTATCTGAATCATTTGTCATGTTAGATTAGTTATACATCCTTCAGACTGCTTCAAAAGCCAGTCTGTATAGGAAAGATTTTCTTTTCCGTAGTACATTCTTAACTTTACTGTTATTTCCCCATCTCACAGCTGGATGGGCAAGGTTGGTTCATATCTGATAGCATGTCTGATGTCTGATAAAGAGGTCTGATAAAAAATTATTCAATATTTCTTTTTCTGGTTTACTGTTTATTGAGATTTTGAAGAAGTCAGTAACATTATGGTGTGTTTGGTTTAATTTGGTTTTCTAGCACACATACACATACTTTTTTTGGTAAAGGCGTGTGAATGTGGCAGCATTGTTTTAATAGGAAAGAGAAGCAAAGTTGTTACTATTCTTTTTTTGGTTGCCTGTAATAATAAATCATAACTTGCCATTCCCTAACTGCAAAGAGAGTTATCTTCATGAGTTTATGTGACCCCAGAAGTTTCAGTTTACATACCCTCTTGCTCAGAGATCTTGCCTGTGGACAGACTTTTCCTTCCTGAAGTTACTCAAAGGTTGTAAGAATCGAAGCTGAAGCTTCAAAGTACAGGAAGAGTGAATGTTGTCTTATCCTGTTGCTGTAGTGGAAATCCAGCTGTCTGTGTTTAAATAACAAGGGCGTTAGGCTTCATGTCCATCTATGAGGTGTTGAGCATAACACTCAGCTTTTTTGTTTTTTTTTTTTTTGTTTGGCCTTTTTAGAAAAATTAATACATATGCTGATATGTTGTGTACGCATACACACATGATAAAACAGAATCAACTTCTTAAATACATAAATAGTCTTTCTCAACTGACATTCTTAATCTGGCATGACATTTGCTTAAAGCAATAGTAAAAGGACCATTCTCATAGTAGCAAACTATTTTACCCTGTTGGATATGATACTTAAAACATAAAAACGGTTATTAATTGTACTTTGATTGTTTTGCATTCTTTTCACTAATATGATTGTTTGCTTTTAAACTGAGTTCTGGATTTACACTTTTATTAAAACATATGAGAAAATTATTTTCATGACTTTCTTGAGGCCCTCATTTTTCATTAGATGTGAGCCATTATCTCAGTGATGGTAAAATATCAAAACAAAACCCTAGTCCCTTGTATCATATCATTTCAAGCCTGGCGTATTAATGATTTTATTCCACACACATTTTCAGAAACTGTTTATCTTAACTAATTTTGTCATCACAGAGAATTAAGAGCTCTAGATTGTATTTATCTTAATCTAAATAAGTAAATCCAGGAACTTACATATTCTGGTTCAAGGTTTTTTTAGTTTTTCTACTGCAGATGATCCAATGGAAGAGTCTAACAAGACAGGCTTAGAGTAAATGATTTGTTTTATTGATCCATATTATATAAATACTGGTATTTTAAATACAGGAAAGCTGGTCCAATGTAATTTAAAAAAAAAAGTTTAGTTAAATTCAGGCAAGTACCTTAGGAAGAACTTTTATTGCAATATAAGAGGAGTTTATTTCTGTCCTGCACCGTTTCCTAATTGTCTTGAAATCAACCAGAGAAACAAGCTTGGAGATGTTGACCAGTGATGAAGCCCTTGGGCTGAACACTGTGGCAGTACAGTAGCTGACTCAGGAGCAGATGAGTATCTCTGCCCTGGAGCAGTTGCGTCCATCAGATGGGTGGACCAGATGGCTGAGGTTGGTCGCAGCATCAACAATCCAGCTTGTAACTGCTGCCACAGTTTAACAGAGCCTTTAAAAGCTGCGAGTTACTATGGCTAGTCTGACAGGCAGCAATTGGTAAAGTCACCATAATTCAATCATGTGTCTGAACCCTTAGACTCCATAGTTTGGAGCTTCCTAAAATTCCTGTCAACAGTAGGACAGCTGGTGGTGCTTGAAAACTTATTAGCTAATACTTGCTCACTGATACAGCTTAGACATAATACAGCACCTAGCTTAAATATGACTGGGGACCTCTGATAAAATGTCAGTCATACATCACCACTAGTGGTCAACTGTACACCAACTACTCTTTTTAATTGATGTTAAGATGTGTCCACAATGGCTGCAACATCAAATTAAAAATCTAGCACCAACCATATGTTAAAACAAAGAAATTTGTCTAAAATGGTAGCTTGTGATTTTCTAATGCTCTGAGCTGACAAGAGGCTATGAAATACTGTTTGTGCAAAACTGAGCCTGGGCTCTTAAGTGCAACGGGATGAGTGCATTCCTAATTTCATGCAGAAACACTTCTGGTTTGTATTCTGGATAAATCTTCTCTTTCTTGATGCTAAAGCACTTTGAACTTTCATAGAATCATGACACTGGATAGTCCTGATTAAGATTGGCAGTTTACAATGTAGTTTTATTTTATTTTATTATTTTATTTTTATCTAGGCATGACACTCAAATAGCTATCCAGTGCTTCAGAAATCCAGCTAAACCAAATAAAGCAAAGATGTCATCTACAGCATAAGGTTTTGCTGGCAAAGATTATATGAGCTAAGAGCTTGAAAAAATCCTTCCCCGCCCCAGCCAAGATAACTATGTTAGCAAAACCTCTGGTGCAGTTTTTTCATAGCTATTCCAACAGAAGAATGCTTTTGTTGGCTTAACTTATGTCATTTGGAAAGGTGACACAGCTTCCTGCCAGAAAACCTCTTACATCTCTTTAAGAGGACTCTGCTGATACAGACACAGGGTAAAGCTGGAGCAGCAAAAGTTCTTCTGCTGTAGTCTACTGTACTGGAGGTTTAGGAGTGATTATGTGCTCACAACTACCCATGTCCAAATTAATTGTGAATACAAAACGAGATACAGTTTAGCAGACTGTGCAGATTTTTAAAGTATTGTTTTTCTGGGGTACATCTACTGCTGTGGACATACCCAGCTACCTTTAAACAAACTAACTTGACTATCAGATGCTCTTTAGCATTATTTGCATCAAATTCTGCATATATTAATTTAGGTTGCTTCTTAGCAGCACAAATTGGCCCTTATGGAGCTTCACATTCCTAAGATTAGACCAGCTCTGAGCTTTGTATATCAGAAGCAAGCCAATACATCTGTAGTGCAGTCTGCCACATAAGAACATTAACAATTAAATTGTGATCAAGCTTTGTTGTCTGTTCCCAATTGAGAGAGATGGAACTTGTTCACATTTTGAAACTTTTTTTTCGTGGTAATGAGACTTACAGACTTTCCGCAGCTCAGAACTTTAATTCTGGGGTATGAGATTCCTGCTGTTGAGAAGTGCCAGCTGTCTGATTCTACGTAGCCCAGCTGACTTCAGCCTCTCTTTCCCGATATTCGCTGTGGTTCTCTAGCAGATCAAAGACAAATATCCCAGCAGCCTTCACAACAGAGAAATCTTGAGTTGCATTAGAAAAGAATGATTGGCTTTTGTTTGCTTTAGTTGTGCTTTTGATGGGAACGTCTTGATCAAACCCTGCAATATAAAACAGAGAATTGAAACTGTGCCTTCTTATCTAACTTACAGTTTCTTTGCAGGCCAAAAATGTATACAGAATGCCAACATTTTGTCTTGTTTTTAAAGCACAGGTTTCAAACTCATATGAGTGCTCAGTAAAGAGCTTTTATTAATGTTCAAATCCTTTAAATGGTAACATCAGATACACAGCTATCTAGAAAGCACTTGGGGAAATTCTGCAATAGTTTTTGAGCTCTCCGTTCTCCAGATCGCATGTTAGGTAGGGTAATTTGTTAAGTTAGACTAATTCATTTTGGTTGTAGCTGTTGTAGCTAAGATGAAGTGGATCCTTTAAGTTTTTCACCCGTGGGGTATTACATCAAGTTTGTTAACCCCAAGTTGTGTGATGGGCTTTCTACTGAATTGTTAGACTTTGTCTGTATTAGCCAGATCACTCTGAGATTTCTTAAGTGAGACGAGCTAAGGCAGACTACTGTGACTCCAACCTTGCCCGCAAGCCAGCGTTACTGCCACGCGGTGCTGTAACACCTGCTAGCACAAAAGCGTCTTTTTGCCCACTAGAAATGTGTGTTTGGGAACTTGGTATTCTGCAGATTATTGCAGGTCCTTGAAGCTTTTTTTCCTATAAACTCTCTGTTAAGACACTAGGGACAAGAGAAGCTGGAGAATTGCTTTATTAAGTTTAAAGTTTTAATAAAGCTGAAGCCTGAGGCTTTTATACTAGAGAGCTGAGTCTTATTTGTACTGTTCACAAAATAGTACCAGCAGAATTTTGTATACAGATTAGTTGGGGGGGGGGTTGTACTGAGCTGTGCATAAGGAAGGTGACCTTTGCACTTTTTAAAATTTGAGTTGTTTTAGAATTAAATATTTTTCTAATCATGGTTCATTTTAAGATCTTATACCCTAAATATAAGGTATGTGTGAAAATTTTCAGTTGAAATTTTAAAACGGAAATTAATTTACAGTGTGAACGGTGACAAGTCCTAGACTCCAGATGCTCTAAAACAATCTGTTCTAATATGTCCGTGCATTATTATTCCTGTTATAGTGTGATTTATTATTTTAGAAAATTATCACAATTGTAGATGTAACATTCAATAGATCTTTGAACAAAATATCCCAAAGTACTTGGCAATGGGTATTCTATGACTGTATTTCTGTAGATGTTTTCTTTTGCTGTGTAAAACTGGTTTGTATCAAATGCTTTGTCTGCTGTAAGCAGGGATTTTATCACATATTTATGAGTACATTTAGGGAAAATTATTCTTGTTACTAATTGAAAATGGAAACTAGTTTAACTTACTTTGGATTATTTATTATCCTTGCTATGCTGTTCAAGTGTAGTTGCTCTGTAATTCTAATCCCTAATGAATAATATTACATGAAGACGTGAGGATCTGTTTCAGTTTTAAGATGTGCAAAAAGCTGTGAATATTTTGGAAATTATGGAATTCCATCCAGGAAGCTGTGAAACAACTTGGGAATCTCAGCCCAACAAACTTTTAGTATGGACAAACAGTAATTACATGCTTCATGATGAAGAGGAGTCTCTCTCACTTAAGGAAAGACACTCACTCAAGTGCCAGTGCTTGAACGGACCAGTTACTTGGTTTGTATGACTTTGAGTGTGATGAGAGTCAGAGGGGTTCTTGAAAGAGGGTAGATACACATCAAGCTCCCAAGAGAGCACATGAAGTTGTTAAGAAGGAATCTACATGTACTTCTAAAAGAGTTAAGGAAAAATTGTCCTCTAACACACCACTCCTGGTGAGTGATTTCTCTCTTCCCTTTTACCATTGCTTTTACAAATATTTCAGAGTCCAACTGATGCTGTTTTGATCCACTAGAATTTCTACAGCAAATTTGCTCCACTGCTGGAAATCATTGAGCACATTTGGACTGGCACTTCCAGTTTAGTTTCCTCTGAAAGGAATTCAGTTGGAACACACCAAAACCTCTTAAAGACTCAAATCAGTATGAGGCAACTGGAGACAATGGAAGATTTGCGTCAAAAGTTATATTTGCTCCAAGCCAAATGCTTATTGTAGACTTATCCATTCAAGTCCAGTGCATACCATTTAAATATTATGCCACAACTGAGATGGCAATGGAAGACAGGGGAAGTAGGTGGAAAGTTTTCTAAAAAGTTCAAGAGAGAGTGAAATTTGGGGGCATTTCTTATTTTTATCATATCCATTTTTCTTCATTCCTAATTAGAAGCAACTCAGAGAAATAAGTATCCTCAAAATCCCACAAAAGCTTTTAAATCCATAGTGATGGAGGCTGATTTGATTGCTTGAGCCCATAAAAATACAAGTGGCATATTTTAACTTTCTTTAACCTTTCTCAGAAGCTTGAATTTGTAGCCTTTTTAGATTTGTTAGAGTAGCTATAAAGAGTATGGGAATGATGCTGTGAAGAGTTACTCCCACAGGCCATTTACCTAAAGTCTAACTGGGGTGTCAATGGATTTTCATGTTTGCGAGATCAGACCTTTAAGTTGCCTTATAGCATATTCATGCTTTCATCGTACAAGAAGTGCTAGGCCACAAAATAAATATTGTATACAAAAGATGTATTTTATCATCCTTTCTAAAATACATATACTAAATATATAGGTAATATATGTATAAGATACTGTTTCATACACACACTGTACATAATGAAAGTAACATGTGATTATAAAGTTATAATAATTGTGTATCCAACTTAAGAGAAGATTGTCATCTGATGTTACATACAGTTTAGCAGTAGATCACTTGTCATTAAATTGACCAATAAATAGGTAATTAACATATTTAATGGATGCATTTTTAAGGGTTTCAAGTTCTTGCTTATGTAAGTGATAGAGTCTAACACTTGTGTGAATAGATCATTGACGTTTTCCCTGGCAAAATGAAGGAACAAATTTTCAACCATCTGGATAGAGCTGACTTTCAAAAAGATGCCTGAATGTTTTCTAACTTGTCATAGTGAACACTGGTCTAGGACTTACCAATATAAGGGAATTAAATATGAAGCAATGATGAGATGATAAATACATTACAAAAATAAATTTTACTGTTACTTCCTTAAATTATTCTTAAGAAAGGTTAGTTATTTGTGTCAAGGCCTTTTATTCTTCTACATAATGAGATTATACATGAAACATTCTCTATGTGAATATATGTATTTTTGAAGTCATGGAAGTCTATGAAAGAGGATAACATTCTTCTTCCTTCTTAAAAATCTCTCACAAACTAGGGCCAGAAGGGATGCCCGAAGACGAGGGAAGGCTGCCTTAATCACAACACAATCCAAGGATTTGTCTTGCAGAGGCCAGGAACTAAGAGGAAGTGTGTGGGTGTGGGTGTGGGTGTGTTTGTGTGTGGGTGCGCGTGCGTGCGCGCACTGAAGGAGTTGTGCATGCTTAGAGCTAGAGCCAGAAGCCATGGGCCGTCTGCTTCAGCCATGGCACAGGCTAAGGAAGGAGCACTCTCAGACAGCTTAACTGGTGCATAAAAGGTGGTCATTACCAGCACCACCATAGGAAGCAATCAAGAGAAAAATCTGTCTGAAGAGACTAGGGACTCCTTTCTGGTTGTCAGAATTTCCCAGCAGAGAAGGAACCTAAAGCCCTACATTCAAGCTAAAATGGAAATTTCAGAATAGAAAAGATGATTGGGAAAGTTTAGAGGACCCAGAGCAAACTGGGTCCTTCAGTGCTGCGTAGTAAATGAGAACCTGACAGAGAAGCCATGGCATGCTTCCTTTGAAATCATACAGTTGTATCAAATTTGAGTGGCAGCTGGCTGTTAAGCTTGTGTTGAGTGTTAACTTATTTTATAGTTGCAATTTTATTCTGCTCACTTAATTTTTAAAATAGGCGTGAGTTCAAAACTTTTTTTAGAGAAGATAAGTACATTAGTATGTGTTAATTGTGAGCTATCTATCCATTGAATTTGGAGTATTTACTGAATATTGAAACTTTTGTGGCCAAAAGTATGTAAGCTTCTTGTACCTTCTCACAGGATAAAGTATAATCCCTTATAAGAAGGTCTACTGTTTAAGCATCACCTACATCTGTTCTACTAGGTTACTGTTATCAGCTAATATCCCATTGTAGAAGAGAACTTGAGCTGTTATAGTAGAAGTGAAGTCTCCTGGTTTTGACATGCCATGTTGGAACATTTCTGTGTCACTCAAAGATGGCTGTAGTCAATTTCTTTTTCTTTAAGTGACGGTTATATCCATGATTCTTGCTCCATTCAGTGTACTGGTTTTGTTTATTTTTTGCAAGTAGGGTCATAAAAGAAGGGATGCCTACCAAAAGTTACTTATTTTGGATTGTTCATAGAAAATTTTGTAACTGAAGCTCATTTGATCCCTTTAGTCCCTCATTTACCGCACTACTGCATCAGGGAGCCCTTGCCCTGACCTTAGCCAGCGCTGCAGCTAAGTTATCAAAAAAACTCACATTGTCAACCTCAATCTATTTACTGATCTCTGAAGAGATTAGCATTCTGCAAGATGATACAAGACAGGAGCCCTCAGAGCTGTGCCATTGAACCCAACGACACCACTGGTTATTAGGTGTATCCCAAATGCATTACAAAAAAAAGCTGTTGCTTTCTCACTTGGGTCCCCCTCGCTCCCAGGTTCCTACTATAGAGTGTTCATGTGGTACTTACTGTATCTGCTGATCATCTGTCCACTGGCAATCATGTGCTGGGATATTTTCCTGTACTAATAATATCTGAACTTGATTCCATGGGAATATTTTCCCTCTCTGGCTCTTCAGCCCATGCTATGATTTACTGCTACTTCTGTCTTACACTGACAGAGTCAAGTAGGGCCTATTTCTTCACTGTATAACTGTCATGATGGCTATAAAGAGGATCATCTTTGTGGGCCATTTAAGCCTTTGGTTGCAGGCAGAATGTTCAACTCATCAGTTTGATCAAGATCGAAACTACTTGGTATGCTCTTCCTCATTTCATTTATGATCCAAAAAGCGAAGACTACATGTGCCATGTGAAGAAAGATTAGGAAGAGATGGTGATCAATGGCTCCTGATTCTTACATGCGAGTAGGGAAGTTGAGAATAACGAATTTGAATGATGGCTAGCCAGGGGAATAGGAACTATACATCTGTATTTGTGATTTGAAGAAAAAGATGATGTTCTCAGGTGAACTGGATAGCTAATTTTTGATACAGAAATATGAGACAAAATAGCTTGAGAAAAGAATGTTCTTCCAACGCAGAATGAACTTTAACAGCCCTTCAGAAGATTTTAGGAAGTCATACTGGAACTGAATGAGCTGGTGATGATTTTAAGTTTCCCTCAGCATGTAGTAGCTTCTAGTAATTCATAAGTGTATATGCTTCAAGGACAGTGATATTGTCTGGTTTGCCAGTTTTTATTGGCTGGGTTGCCAGTTTAAATTACAGTATTCTGTACAAGGTGGTGCAACCAATAAGTGCAGAAATACACAGTGCTAATACATGAATATAAATATGTACAGTGTGTTTATTAAACTTCTCCAATATACCGTGATAATACACACTGAATTAGCTAGTAAAATTTAGTGGGAGTTGGGTGTGCTTATCTTACAGGTCTTATTTTTAGATACCTTCTCTTTCAGAGAGTTTTTTTGCTACAACATTTCTGAGCCATTCTTATGGTAAGCACATGAAACAGGAGAATCAGGTATAAACTGCACTTGGTGCTGGATTTAGGAAAAGGCTGGAAATAGAGGCTCCTAAGAACTCCTAACAGGACCTTCAGTAAGCAGATGCCATCTTTCTGTTTAGAAATGGAAGATGACATTGCCTTACCTGTTAGGCGAGGGTAAAACAGTTGTGATGGTCGGTAAGAAAAAGGGCTAACCACAGCCCTCCCAAAAGTATAGTGGCTTTCCTCTGCAATCAAAGAATGATCTCTTACTTGATCATCCTGTGTGTGTAGTTTTGCCTGATAAAGAAGGTTGTAAAGCTGCAGTCTAATCAAGTAACTGTTTTATATGTCTTGCTATTTTTCCTTTGCGACCTGGACTAAACAAGCACAAATAATCACTGGCCAGAAATTAAACAAAAGCAGAGAAATTATTGTAGCTGTCTCCTTATTTTCACAAGGCTATGCCTCCTTTTCTGCCATCAATCTGACTTTCTGAAAGATTTTGGATCCTAGAGCTGTTAGAACCTTCCTCCACCCCAGTCCCTCTTAAGTCGTTTGTCAGATACAACTGTGTCATCCCCCACATTTATACAATGGTACTGATGATTCTGGTCAAGTCATGGAAAGTGGTGGCTGGTCAGTTTAAGGAAAGCGTGTGTGCTGGGAAATGTAGTTTGCTCCACTTTCAGACAAGAGTAAGCTACACAGTAGAAGGCCATTTCTAGTGTACTAACTGTGTGCCTGCATAGGACACTTTCTACGTAGTGCTAAGTAGCTGGAGCTCTGTAAATTTACTCCCCGACTTAGTGTGCACTAGCTTTCCTATGGAGACCAGCCTAGTGATAGTTTCTGATCATTATTTTCTATAGTGTATTTAAAAGATCAATATTTTCATACATTTTGCAGAACTGGACCACATTTGGGGCCTGATGTAATCATAAGGAAATCATTGTAGCTAACGTATTCATAATGAGTCTACGTTCTGTTGAAATGGACTGGTTGAAGGTCTGAGTAAACCAACCCTTTGAGACACAAAACATATATACAGTAGATTGAGACCTGTTCTCATAGCTTTTGGGAGGGGGATTATAATGTTGATAAGAATCTTTGTTTTAAGGCTCCACCTTACTCTAGAGCTCTGGGATTTCACCCTCCTTTAAACAGAATCACTGATGATTCTTTCAGTTGCCTGAAGATGGTTGTGAGAGATTAGTTATTCTCATATAAAATTTCATACTGGAGTTCTGGAACTTTGCGTTCTATGGAATTTTCCTCTCTTCAGTTGAATTTTTTTGTATTTCTTCTTTCTTGGTAAAAAAGGGGAAGACAAGTGTTTTAACAGTTAAAAGAAAGAAAAAAATCTGTTTTGCACATCATAATATATAAAGTGAAATCTAGAGCTCAGGCTGAACATGCCAGTATTATGTTATAGCTGAGTGAAGCTCATCCTTTTACAATAGATGCTATTTCGTCCTAAACATGTGATCTCCTGTTTTGTCCTGTCCTCCAAAAGTCCTAGAAATTAAATGTGCCTCACAGGAGGGTAACTGATGAAAAAAACTAAATCTGTGGAAAGGCTTCCACATGAAGAAAGATTGAAGCTCTTAAGGGTTTCTTAATCATGTAGAACTGACATCACCAAGGATAAGATACTGGGGTAGATAGACCCCTAATTTTATCTGGAATGGGAAGTTCTACATTAATATTACCTGGCCAATAATGGTGAATATTTTTCATTTAGAATATTGGGTTACACTGATTTTAAAATACACATAATGAAAAGGCAAGACACAATAGTTCTGAATATTATAATGCTGTTAAGGTAGCAGTTGCACAGAATTGGAAGAGTATTCAGTGAAAAGGATTTACGTGTGTGATATTTCAAAGAGATCGAGATTGTATATGGTATTGATAAATGCTACTTTTGCATCAAAAATCTGGATTGAGGTGTTTAGTTTCTGATGCAAAAAATCATTCATATCTCCATTGTAAAAATCTTTTTTAGAGCAGTGTTTTCAAAGATGCAGCCTGTATGCTGAAAAGCGGTTACCAGATCATCAACAAAGAATATCTAGTTTTAGAAATATTGTATGTGTTGCCGTTTATACAAAAGCAAGTGAAAAAAACATTAATTTTAGTGCAGTAAACATAGTGATAAAGACACAAGTTGCAAAATACTGGTTTTATAAGTATAATTCATTATACTTTCTTTGATCCAGTGTTACAAATTAGGGTCACTTGTGTCAGGAGATTAAAACCTTTTTGTCTCTCTTTGATATCGAACTATTCTTTTTCAGTCCCTTTTATCTTGCAGAACAGCGCTGTGCAACAGAGCTACAGCATCTTTGTCAGTTCATTCATGTTATTTGCAGCAATCATTTAATTGGTTTTAGTACTGATATTGTTTAGTCATACTGTCCTTTTTAACAACAGAGGCTCTTTAATATCCTAAAAATGTTGAGAGGCTCTGGTGTTAGCTGGGTAAGTATATATATTAGAGAGATCACAAAGAATTTTGGGACCATGGTGGGAGTGCAAGGTAGCTAAATTGGATAGAAAAAGAAAAAAAACATACAAGTCAAAGTAAGATTGTACATCAGAAAAACTACAGCAATCTACTGAAAATTAGTAGATGATAGTTGTGAGTAGCTTACAGTGAACCACGGGTACCAGCTTCCCTGAAGCACAGAAATAGGAACTTGGAGAAACTTGTAAAAGGTGTCCTCAGGGAATCTTCCATTTTTTCACTATGATACCTTTAATCCTAGAATTGTCAAGCCACATGGAAAATAATAGGACTGAATAGTTCAGTCAGTTAAAAGTTAGTATTATTTCTTTTATCAAAAATATTAGGCCTTTCTGTATTTCTAGAGCTGTTAGGGTTTGTATAAACTTTAAAACAAGTGAAGTCAAGTATTGAACTTGTATTACTCTTTTTTTTTAATTTAGGATCATTATCTGTGACTAAGCAGATGCTATTCAATAGAAAGAAAGAACTTAAAGGCAATATTTTTTAACAGATGATTCAACGAGAGGCAGAAGTAAAGAATAAGGTAACTGCTGTGGCATTGACAGACTCTGTTCACAATGTGTGGCATCAAGAAGCTGGCAAAACTATTCGAGAATGGATGCGAGAGGTGAGACTGATTTTTTTTAAAGAGATGGGGTATATGCATCTGTATAAGGCTTTATAAATATTACTTCTTCTACTGAGCACAGTTACAGAACGATGGAAATTGTGTGTCTAGACCTGCCCCTAAAATAGAGATTAAAACCATTTTTGAACTTCAAAATTACCAGTCAAAAATAATAAGAATTGACTCCAGTGTTTCTTTTTCCTGTACAGCAATATAGAATATATGCCGTAATAAGACAAGCATGATCTGATAACTGGAGCAAAGTCCTAGGAGCACTCCACGCTCCTCAGTTCTGCTCCTGACTTACTGGTGATGGTGGAAAAGAGCCTTTCAGCTCTTCATGACTCAGGTTGCTGATTTGTATGACTGGCAAAGAATTTTTTCTCTCAGCAGTTTTATGAGATGTAGTTGCTTTTAAAGTGCTCTGAGATTTTCTGATGAAAAAGCAGCATATTCTTATTACCACTGTACAAGAGGAACGGCTAGTCAGTCCAAGATTATCTGATGTCAGTTGATATGGCCAGCAAGCACACTTTTCCACTCTTGAGTGAAGTATGATGGAATGCATTCATTATTCATTTTAATGCTTAAGCGGGGGATTGATGAGATTAAAAAACAGAATTTGTAAAGTGAGACCAGCTACGCTCTTGTTTATGAATCTCTTTTCCAGGTCAAATAAAGCTCATATTTGTGTATTCTACATTCCCATTTCAGAATGTTAAAACAATAGGTATGTGTGGCAAATATAGTTTATCCTGAACCTTCTGTTAGATATGGCTTTTTCCCATGGATTTAGTGAAACATTTGTATAGACAGTCTATTCCTGACTTAACCTTACAGTTTTATAGGCCATGACTGATGGGAATAGAGAATCACCTGGGATGCAGTCTGACAGCTCTGACTTAAATGTTAAAAATATAAAGAATGGTAACCCCTACAGGCCCTGTCAGAAAAATCCCCATTTTCTTTATGGGAAATCAAAACCTTAAAATATATGTTATATAGTAAAACTGAAAATTTTAAATCCTGTAATTTGAATCTGACAACTCCATTTTTCTTTAAGCATTTACTCTGAATAAGACAAGTGCATTACCTTTAATTTCATTTGCAGAAAGTAGATCTTAAAGAATAAGTTAAATGATTAATGACCTAAAAAGTGGATGGAGTGTCATAACTTACATTAGCATTGAAAATCTCCTATAAGAAAGAAGAATTTTACATATGTGAAGTGTGGCTGAGTGGTATTAAGACTAGCATATCACCTGGATATCTCTTACTTTAATCAGGTTTAAGGCTACTGGTAAAATGAATAATAATTAAAATATACACCTCATTGCTGCCTGTCTGTAGGGCTAATTGCTGTCATTGAAAGAATGAATTGTTAAAAAAGTAATTCTTCATTGAAGCTATCTCTCCTGTATCATTGGTGGCCTATTTTTAGTACCTATAGAAGTCATGATTTTTGAATTTATTAGGAGCTGTGATGAATGATAAAACAAATCATCCATTTACATATCTTGACACTGCTTTCGAGAATACTTATTTCTTACAGGCAAGTGTCACATTGTATATAAAAGCTGGTTAATTGTGTGCTAATCTTCTGTGTTATCTCGAGCTCTCTGATGTAGTATTCTATCAGTAGTTAATATTAATTTTACTTATTTCAGATGAATGTAATACTTCATAAAAATTCTACTTTTATAATTTCTGCCATCTTACATTTGCAATTTCACATTCAGCTGTTAATTAAAATTATACATGCAAATTATAAAATGTATATCTACTTTAAACCTTAAAGCCTTTGTGAAACATAGAAATAGTACAATTTTAACCATTTTTGCTAAAAAGTTACATTACTGGATAGTGTGTTTGTTTTCATGGTGGGTTTTTTTTCATCTAGTTCAATAGTTTCATTGATCTGCTGTTTCTTACAAAATCTGCCATGCTTTGTGAACTTCACTTTCTAATCTCAGACAGCAACCCTTCCTTTATGTTGTTCCTGCTCTCCCTGGTCCCAGAACAGTAGGGTTGCCTTGACAAATCTATTCAAAAGCCATTCCTCGGCCTTTATTGGTGGGGACTGAAGCCTTTGAAATTCTCTCCTCACTGCAACACAGCTGACATCTTCTTCCAGACAGAATGAATTAAGGAAATACAATAAGATACTTGATCTACCAGTCAGGGATCTTTCCACAGTGAGGACAGATTCCATGGTGCACAACTAGGGCAGCAAACATCTACAAATACACAATACATGCTTGTTTACCAGAACAGCAATTGGCTATTTTTACAATCATGATTGATGCGATGATTTTTTAGAAATCTGTCTGAAAAATCATTGGGTCTTTCCAAAAAAGTTGTGCTTTTTTTTTTCTTTTAATGAAGTTAATCAGGCTTCCCGAAAGGGAAAACTCAGATTTGTAATAAGTAAAGCCATGCAGATCTTGTAGTTCAGCTGGCAATCCTATTAAAAATGTATTTGCTTTATAATTAAATCTTCAGTTCAATAGATTTGGAATAGTTTCAGCATATCTTATTAAAGGTGTATTATTTAATACCTTAATTCATGGTCTTCTCTGAATAGATTCCATTTAGAGTAAAATATTTTAAAACTTCACCCCATTCAGAGATTCGGGAACAAAAGGTAAATGTAAATGCTCCCAAAATACAGTTCCCCAAAGACCAATATTTACATTTTTAAATGTCTATACCAATTCATCTTAGCTGTATTGGCAGTTATTTGAACATTAATCTGCTATCTTTGTTGCTTTCACTCAGTTATAATTTGTTGTTTTGTAATTTTACAACCATTCTCTCCACAGAATATTCCATCAAGACACCCTGAAAATTTTACTTCTTAATATTTACAGGCAAGCGGGCCGAGTATTTATAAAAATACTTATTTAACAAATAAGAGATTTAAATTCAAATTAACAGAGAGCAATGGCTTAAAATGCTCCTGTTGGTCCAATCACCCACTTACGTCCACTTGCGCTCAAAGTAGCACTTAAATGCATGCTGTTTAAGAACATTACCAATTTTTTCCTGAACTACAGTCTTACTCTTTTTGCTTATTTCATATGAAACTACAGTATTTAAGCATCAGTTAGTATCAATAAGACAATGTAGTTTACATTTCAGTCACCATTGGGACTGCAATTTAAATTAGGTGCAAGTTTGAGTATTTTGATGTGATCACTGTCTTTACTTACAAAGTCTGTATTTATTTTTGCTTTAAGTTATTGGCTTACCAGAAAATTGTCTGTCTAATATTACAGAACTGTTGTAACTGGGTGTCTAGTTCAGAACCACTAGATACATCAGTAGAGTCCATGTTGCCAGACTGCCCCCGTGTCTCTGCAGGTATGTGTTTTCATTTGTTCAAGTGTACATAAGTGTTTGTGCCCATGAGTAACTTGGTTATTTAAAAATACTGTTGTTTTTTACTTTATTTAAGCCTTCTATGGCTGAATATGGTTGAAAGCATATGACTGACTGAATGCAGTTATTTTACACATTTTACTCTTTATTTTTCACTTTGTCTAGTATTCAAATTCTGTTTGCTTAGAGCTTATATTTTATAGTCTTGTCTTTGGGTTTAATTAATTAATGATTTATAAAAGCTTAAGAAAAATTATAGATATCATGAAAACTGGGAAATTCATGATTTTCACTCAATAGATATCTAACTTTCTGTAGAGAAGAGATATCTAACTTTCTGTAGACAGGAAGAACATTTTAAGAAAACATGTTAATGAAAGGTATAAGTGAGTGAAATATGACACTTTCCTGAATTCTGATCAACATAAATCTGGTTAACCTAGCAAATTATTTACAGTCTCCAAGAATCTTGGTGTGAGACGTCTGTTGTTTTGGAAATACTCAGCTGCTGTCTTTCATTTGTGAATCCTAAATCATAAAAGAAGCTTAAAATAATATACAGAGTGCTTTGTTAGCGTGTAATAGCAAACACACTAGCATTTATTACACCAGTAACATTCCAGAAATTAAATGTAATTGTCAATGTAACAGGAAAATCTCAAATCTCTATGGTAAAGTAATCTAAAATACAGAAAGCTGTTACTGAACTTCCATGTTTCCTAAAAGCCATAGGTAGCATATTTTTTACCTATATATTTTTTCTGTAAAATCAGGTTCAAAGGAACATACTGTCCGTACAATATTAATTTAAAAGCTGGGACGCAGTTTGGCCTCGCTCTCTGAGATGCACTTGTTCGTTTGACAAGTGATTTGACAAGGGATTCGTATCTGTCTAGATACGTGAGGTTGTTAATGAGACCTAACCCTGCAGATGAAGTTTAGTATACAGCAGGATATTTTTAAGGCTTGGAAAATGTAGTTGTACATTACTTGAGAGCTCACAACACCAGAGACCTGTAATCACATTTGTACTGTGGAGGTGGGACCTAACCATGCAGATCATCAGTTCTGTACAGACTCAATGAAATGGCATTCTTCAGTGGTTAGGGAAATGAAATATTACTAAAAGTTTCATAGATTCCAAATTCATATACCAACTTTCTGCTGCCTTTGGGAAGACTACTACAATTTAAAAGAAAAATGTTTCTTAGTGGTAGAATTCTTCAAAAAAGAATTAACTTCCAATTGTGTGTGTGTGTGTGTGACTGTGCATATTACAGAGGTCATTTTGGTCAGGTAGGCAGGTGCTTGGATAGCAACCAGTTCATATTTACAGTACAATTGCCAATACTGAAAGTCCTCCATTGGAGCTTCTGTTCTGTTTCTTTTTAGTCATCCTATGAAAATAATGAAAAGATATGATATAAAAGAAGTCCTAACTGTTATTTAAAAAACAGACTGACACTTTAATAGGAGTATGAGTAAGTCTGATTTTACATTTCTATTGAGGAAGGGTCATAGTGGGCATAATGTTTATAATCCGCTAAATGAAGTTCCAGCTCCATTGAAGTCATTGGCAAAAATGTAATTTGGTTAGGGTAGGATTTTAGCCATTAATGGTTGCAAAAGTTGGCTATTTTTAATTAATGCATACATACAATGCCACTAGATTCAGATTGCTGGTGTTTTAGAAGTTATTGTAACAGAGTTTGGATAATGATTTAAATGCAAGTTAGATATTATCATCTTGGTTCTTTGTAAATAAAGACGGTTTTAAATAGTATAGCTTTGTGTGACTATTGCTGAATTACCAGTTTACTCATGTTATTGTTCATATTTCTTGTATTCATCTCTTACATGGGCAACTGTAAGAGATTTACAGAGGAAGAAATGAATAATTCCTACAATGTTTTTATATGAACAATGGCATAAGTCTGCATTATAGCTATCTGTAATAAATTGATGAAATGTTACTAGGTGTAGGAGCATTAGTATTTAATGTAAGAGATTTTATTTCACTTATTTTCTGAGAATTGCAGTACTGAAATAGCCCACACTAACGTACTGGCAGCATTGCCCTTGGTATTTAAATGAATAACAGTGAGAGCAACAAGAGCAACAGGAGATTTTTTAAAATAAATCCTTTGCAGATTCACTTCTATTTTCTACTTGGAACCCCAGCTTTTATTTGTCTTCATACTGAGAAGTTCAGGACTAACTGCTTCTTGGTCAAATCTCATGAGCCAGTGTTTCCATAAAGGGTCTGATATTCAGACATTCAGCATTTTGGGGATTTATAGGCAACCTCTGATTGTTTGTGAACAGTCTATATTTCAGATTATGTCACAGTCTCTTGCTTTTTTTTTCCTTACAAACCACTAGAAAGAAATAAATGGCCATCAAACTGGAAGAACAACAAGTAATTTGATACAGCCGAAGTGATTGAAGCTTTCATGACAGATGGTATCATGTTACTGCTAACCATACTTGTAGTTCCCTGTATATAACATTTCTGAGACCTTACAGTGTTGCATCTAGTTCTGGAGCAGGGAGTTCACAAACTCTTTAGGAAGCCATCCTGTTGGAGCAGGTGCTGTGTAGGAATGGCTTAAAGTGAGGCTGAGGGGAAGCAGGTCCATGCATTTTGAGCTGTGTCCATCTCTATTGCAATTCAGGAGTTAAGTTGCTTTGATTTCAGAGTAGTATCTACACATAATGTTATCCCAGAACAGATATTGTGGTAAATTTTGCAAGGTAAGCGTGGCCTTTGTTTTCCTGAATGGTGTTATCTTTGGGTGTCTCGCAGGAAGCACCTTAGTGTTTGCATAGGATGCATTCCTTAGCTCATGTATTTCTGCCACTGATAGCTTTTTGTTTAGGAGAACAGATTAAACTTTGCAGTATTTTGCCAAAGTGGATATGCACCAACACTTATTTACATAATCAAATAAAAGAAGTTATTGTAGCATTAGAAAAAATGAATTGCCTAATCAAATCCTTTTAAAGTCTCTCTAGCTGACCCCCCAAATCACTAGTTATTCTTTAAACAGTTGCAGTCAATGTAGTTAAAACATCGTAAAATAAGGAAATAACATCAAAAGACAAACAAGATGACACAATGGAATGGAACGTTGACAGTAATCAAGAAAAGCTCTATTCAAGGAAGAGCTTAATCTGGAATATATATCTCTATAATACAAAAAGAAGTGCAAAAATGAATTCATGTAGCTAAATAAAGTGGACTCAGGCTGGCTGCAGAAATTTAATTTTGGGGGACAGATAGGACCCATGTTGGAGGTGCTGGGGACCAGTTTTAAGCTTTTAACTCTGACCAGTATTCTAAGATAGTCCCCAGATACTATTTCCTGGTACAAAACATCAAGCTGGACTTTATATGTTATATATAACATTTAACTTCAGTTAGGCAAAATTTCTAACTAGTGTCAAGCACAACTTTTTTACTTTGAAATTAGAAGAGAGCATTACTGTTATTTCTAACAGGCTGCTGCAGGTGTTTGTAAGGATTTTTACAGATAAATAAATAAAAGGGAAAAATTACCTACCATAAGCACTATTGCACATCAGTAAAGAAAACATGGTAACTGTAATTAATATTCAAATAAGGTGGGGGGTTCTTGGTATATTTGCCTAACTTCCAAAAGATCCCACAGAGTCATGCCTTAACTATGTGGTATGCTGGAGAGTTGTGGAGGATTGAGTTAATACATGAGATGACTGACTGCAGAGGGGAGAGAGTGGTAGTCTTCCAAGCTCGGGTTAAACAGTAAGCTTTGCATATGTCAGCACAGAAACGAGGTACTTCACATTGCAAAGAGGTTCAGAAAGTGACTGTCTTGCTGCTTTACCTTTTTGAATCCTTTGAACTTGGCTCCCTCTTGATGCAGCTTCAGTTTTCCCTAGGCTGTACTGTGCTGTTTAAATATGTCTCTTTCTGACTAGTGGAAAATTAAAGTGGTGTTCCCTCCCAGATAACATCTATTTGTGGTACCAAAATAGGAACTCAACTCACAACAGATTGAGCAGATATGCAGCCATCTTTTCATGCAGCCAAGACCCATTGAAGCTGAGGTTTAAATTCCCTGCATCAGTGTTATAACTTCACTGCGATGAATGGAACAGTTTATGCCACGCAGAACTGCTGTTTCAGGCTTTCACCATCTAAACTGTCCTATCCCAGTAAGCCCTTGCTGCAGTGTGTCCTTGAATCCTGGGCCCCCTTTACCTCTCTGGTTGTATCATGCTGCTGATGTGAAATGAGCTTAAATGGGGAAGGAGGGCTGGTAGTTGTTTCTGACAGAGCTTGCCCTGACAAGGAGCTGGTTGGCATCCACTGAGCCTCTCAATTTAAACATAGCCAAAAACACTCCTGCATGTGTTAAACGCTATGTGCTTTGGGGCTTGGGGCTTTTTTGGAGATAAGTGTAAGAGACTTGCAGTTCAAAACAAATGAAAGATGAGATTCTGCAGAGCTCAGTGAAAACCAGGGAAAGCTTGTCACTTGCTGGTTTTGAGTCCTTGGCATAGCCTGATTTAATATCAGGACAAGAATATGGTACTAAACAGTCCCCTTGAGACTGCTGCTTTGTGCTAAGTAATAGAATAGCATCAATAATCCTTCAGTGGGGCTGCAGTAAATTTAAGTAAAGTTATTCTGGACTGTTAGATCTGCTTAAAAGCACTGATCCAAGAAACTTAATGCGTAACTGGTACAGAAAGCCTTTCTGCAGAACAGAAAACACACAACCGAACCCCTGTACACACTTGTGTAGAACTGTCAGATAAAGCCCTTGTTCCAGAGCTTGTGTTGATAACAGTGAAACCAAGATTTTATCCATTAGGTTCCAGAGGTGATTTTTATAAGCTTTCCCTAACAGCTGAATTTTGCCCACTTTTCTAAAAGTTCAATTTTGTATTTCTATAAAAAGGCCCTATACAGTCATAGACCTACCCCATGCTGTGCCAGTTGCAGGGTTCAAACAGATTGATCCCCAGTGAAGTTAAATGGTGTCTACACTGCTGCAGAGTCTGTACTCAGAGTTAATTACATGAGTAAGGTTTATGACAGCCATAGCAAAGGACCACCTTATTTTTCTGTTTTTTTTTTTCCTCAGCTTTAATTACACCACACTAAACTGCCACTCTTAAACATTTGTGTATCTTGCTCATAATAAACAAGACAGAAGCAGCCATAAGCCATATTAAGCACTCAATCAATACCTGACTCATCTCTCTCTGCTTCTGACTTTTTACTGTTTAAGTTTAATCAGTTTGATGAAGATAGTTTTTTACTATATTTTGACATTAGTGTTTTATGACCAGTGATAGGTATCCAATAACTTTAGTAATTTAAAAAATAAATACAAAAGCATGTATATTTTACAATAAGGCAGATTAGACAATTTACCCATTTTATTAAAAATGTTATATTTGCATTCAGTAGTCATTCATGGAGATTAAGATTGTGGTAATCAGTGTTTACTGTAAACCTTTTTGTGTGCTATGTCTTCATGTTCTTGTAGTTCTGTCAATAAAAGCTTTTTACTTAGGAGAAAAGATAGTCAAGTAATTTGTTTTAAAGTACCTATAGCATTAGTAGCACAAATAGAGGAATGCAGGAATCTGTGAAGGTTGCTTCTTAGCTTTATGTTACCGTTTCCTTACATGCTGGGCATCTTGGTCATACACTCCATTTTTGCTGCTATACATTGTCGGTCAGGGATTGGAAATTATTATGGAAACTTTGAAGCATCAGCCGGTCTTAGCAACAGCTTTGGCAGTTGCTGCACATGTGCACTAAGTCCAACTTTAACTTATGTCTTCTTAGTGTGGAGATAAGTAGCTTTTCACCTGCTCCCAATTCTTCAAAGCAGGTCTGCTTTTAGTCTCCTGCTCAGCCTCAGGTGTTTCAGGCAACTTTCTGTTTCATATATAATACTTAACTGGATGTGAGCTTGTACGGTGTGTTTTGAGTAGCCTAGCTTTTCAGTGCTTTGGAAAGGACAAGTTCTATAAACACTTGCTAAGCAATGTTGCAAGTTCTTTTCCAGAATGTCAGAGCCTCAAAAGTAAATATGAAAATGTGAATTTGGAAATATTAACTTGAATTACCAGATGTTGCAGTGGTGAAAGAAATCGATTTTATAACTTTATATGAGCAATTAGGTGTTTGATATATGGTGGGGCTATTATTTTTTAGGACAAAACACTCATATTCATCAACTGTTCTATAAAATAGTTAATATGTATTTGGGGAAGTACTGGGGATATTAGAGAAACTATTTTATCAAGAATTAATCTTGTACTCAAACATACCTGTTTATCATTGCATTTTTTTAGGGTACAGTGAACTAGTTGCAATGATGTATGTTTGCTGCAGAGTCCCTGAGGCTGTCTCTGACTGTGGTAATAATGAATAATGTAAATTATTAGAGCCAGATATTTCCTATTAAATGTTTGACAATGGTTAGACTGCTGTGACCACTGCTTCCAATACTACTTAATATTGTCTCATTAGTTCTTTCTATATTCCTGTCTGTCCTAAGTCTTATTCTAAGGTGTGATTGCAAAACCCTGGGTTCAGAGACTTTTTGTTCTGTCCTTGTGCTTCATCTTGTGCCCATGCAAAAGCCAGCCGGAGCATACAATGAACATATAAGGAGCAGCCTGTCCTCCTCATGGTCATGTTGTTAAAATGCTTACACCTTTGCCCCTTACTGGTACTTACAGGCACAGTGGCAGTACAACATATAATTAATACATTCATGTTTGGAATAGGCAGACTGACACTTTAAAGACTCTATGATTAGTATAATTCAGTTATTGCTGAAAAGTCAATCTAATATCACTTCAATCAGCACTAGTTTTGTCTGTTGAAGGGGAACAACTAAAACAAATGATGCTTTATCTTCTAACCCTATGAAAATCCTTCAATAAGAAGTGAAGGTGGGATTCAAATTGACTTATTCCTCCAGGGCGTATCAGAATATGCCCTAGCAGAAATAGATATTTATCCACCTGCTGCTTCTTGTGATTGCAGCAAAAACTTTCTTTACATAGTGGCTTGTCAACACATTTTTACACACAATTCCTTCCCAGCCTCTCAATGCAAATAGGGAACATTATATCAGATGATGCACCTTGCTCCTTACTGCTTAATTGGTGGGTTAAGGTGTTGTTTAAGTGTGTCTTCCATAGGGTGGAAGACAAGACCATACTACTCTCTTTTCATCTCCTCTGAAATATCAATAGGCTCCAGTCCAGCAATAGTGAAACTCTTTACCTGGGTCTCAGTAAGTTTTGACTCAAATATTTTGTGGACTGAGGTTAAATATTAGTCTTTGTATTCCAAGTTGCATCCACTTACTCTTAGTCATTTTAAAGGTATTTTCCATGTTTTGTCCTCAATAGCTGTGTGAAGCCAGAATGTCTATAGAGATGGGATCTGGTACACCAGCGTAATTTTTCATAAAGGCTAGAATTCTGCTAGAACTAAGAGCCTGTTAGGAACTGTTCAGGCTCCTGAAAGATATCATCCAGAATTTAATGGCAATTTTTTTTTTCATTGGCATAATATCCAAAAGACCTTTCACATTTCAGCTTGCATTTTCTGTTGGAATCCAAATTGGCAGATTTGGTAGAATTTTTTAAAATGTTTCATTCTAATTGAGAACTTGTGATCTTTTTTCATAAAAGCATATAGTTTAGGCCAGGAAGGATGTTTAGATGACTTAGTCTGCACTTTTATTTAAAGGTCTTTAAATTTTGTTTTTATGATGAAATCTATAACTTGCATTTGGTTAAAGTGTGTCTTCCAGAAAGTCATTCAGTCCTGGCTGGAAGATTTCAGGAGATGGAGAATCCATTGCTTCCCTATGTCATTTGTCAAACTATTAAGAAGAGCAGTTTATTTCCAGTTTGACTTTAGCTGGTTTCGGATTCCAGCCATTCGTTCTTGCTATGCTTTTTTCTACTAACTTAAAGAGACATTTAGTACATTTAGTTTTTCTCCCTGTGAATTATTTGCTGGAATCAAGTCAACTCTCAATTTCTTTTGAGAAACTAAATGGATCAAGTTCTTTAACTCTCACTAGAAGTTACTTTCTCGAGGTTTCGGATGTTTTTATGTGTTCTTCTGTGGTCTCTCCAGTCTTTTAATATTCCTTTTTGAAGGGGACCTGTCTTCGTCTTATCAACGCAATACACAGAGTTCAGATCTTCACCATATGGTTTTCTTATGTTTCATCAACCAAGTGTCACATTAGCCCATTTTATCACCATATTGTAGAGTCTATGTATAAAGGAGCTTGACCATCATCTCCTGATACTCTTTTTAGAACTGCTGCTCTTCATCTTGGTTCTGAAGTATTGTTCTGAAATGTTGCATCTAGTTATTTTTAAAACAAAGAGATGAACACACAAAAAAACCCCACAAAAATAGCTGCAGTCCTCCTTGTTAATAAGTTGTCTGCCAATCTTCGTGTTTACATATATTTTAACACCAGTGAATATATTTACTTCCTGTATTGTTGAATAGCCTTAGGACTGGTATCAATCCCTATAAACTCCATCAGTAACATCTCTATTAAATGGTAATTTCTCCCTGACAACTACATTTGCAGATTACTTAGTTTGCAAGTTCTTAGGATTATTGAGTAGTATTGATTGTTTTAACCTGCTTTCACAAGTAAACAAGAATTCTGCAGTTGTGCCATTTGTCCCCTTCTGAATTTATGAAACACTGATCAATTTCTTCCTAATTTGAAGTTTCAATTATAATTAAGTTTCTCCAAGTTTTGTGAAAATAGTTGGCAGTCTAGAGGAAGAAGTTACTTTTTAATGTCTCCATTGAAGGAAAATGAGGAGTCTTTCTGGAGTTATGCATGGCATCTGAGAATAATCAGCTAGCAAAGCAGCAGTCAGATGACCAGCCAAACATAGCAAGCATGTGGCTCCAGAATAACCCAAAACATACAGGGTCCTTGTTCCAGAGGTTTCGCAAGAAATCTGAGGGGAGCAGGATGCAGTTGCTGGAAAGGAAAGGAAGACAAAAATCCATAGGAAACCTGGCATCATTTGTTCTGCTGTTCAGAATATTCTGGAGAAATGCATCAAATGTCAGACAAAAAAATTAGTATACTCTATTTGCATATCAATCCTTATAACCTAAGCATGTCAATTCATGAAAGAGTGATACAGAGTTTGTTTGTTTAAGACTTATTTTCCATTAAGGCATATTGACTTGAATTAATTATATTTTTGTATCTTAGTATCATTAATAGATTCCAATATCATACAATTGTAAGGCTGAAAGGGATTTTTAGCATTTTTCTAATTCAACCGGCAACCTAAGGCAAGATCAAATATTCATATGTCATTTCCTGACAGATGTCCATCTAATTGGTTCTTTAATAGTCCTGTGATGGAGATGCCACATCCTCCTTGGGCAGTCTCTTTCAAACTCACTAGCTTTACCGTAAGACAGTAGTTACCCTCATCTTCCTTGCTGCATACATACAAGTTCAGGAGCAACTGGGTAAGCCATGATTCCACAGAAAAAGACTTACAGAATTTGGTTTCAGAAGCTACACTGAGTTAGCAATGTTGCAATGTCACAAAAAAATGAAGTCTCATACTGAGATAAATAACGGGAAACGTAGCTTATGAAACTTTTGTAGTTATCCCTGCATTCTCATCAATATTGGTGCAGTCTCAGATGGGATACCGTGTCCTGTTCTGGGTATTACACCCTAAAAAATACATCAGTCAGTTGAATAGAGTGGAAAGCCTTGAGAATAATCAGAAGTCTAGAGCAAATGACTTGTAATGAAAATTTGAATGAATTCAGCTTGTTTTCCCTAAAGAGTGTATTTGCTGGGGAGAAAGAAAGGTTGCAATAAAAAAGTCAAAAGAGCTGATTCTTCATGTCCATGGTAGCTATGGCAGGAATTTATGAGCCTATATACCCATTTTTCCATTATTTTTCCTTAGATTTATGCCAGGCTAACCATGCAGCTAGTCTTTTCTGAAAGTTGGATTAGGATCTTTCCCTTCTTATGTGATTTCTCTGCTATTTTAAGTTTTATTTAAAATGAACATCAGTGGCCAGTTAGCTATTTTATGATTCTGGAATACAAACTCTGCAAGCCTGCTAATTTAGAAATATTTATCCCTGAGTAGATATTGATGAGTGAAATAGAATGTACTTCATCAAACACTTTGCCATTTTTTTGCAAATACAGAATAGAAATATATGTTGAACGATTTCATAATTTTTTCTATGCTGTTATTTACAGTTTCACCATCTCCATCTGAAAAGGGACATATCTTTGCTATGAATTGCACTTGTTGCTTGTATTTGAAAAAAACTTCTTCATCGTACCAAGTTTGCTAGCCATAGGTTGGTATTCCTTTGATAACTTCAGCTTTCCTTATCATCTTTTTGTACCGATAACAAGCTATTTCCACTTTTTTTTTTTTTTTTATATAGCTAATGACTGATTTCACTTTTCCACTGAACCAGGACTAAAACTGTCTGGATTGGGTTTTGGTCATCCAACAAACTTTTTAAGATTATCTTTCATTCATTTCTGTTCAAATATCTTCTCTTGATTAAATTTGTTAATATTTCTCTTTACCTTGAAGAAGATAGCCTTTTGAAGCACCGAGCATATATATTGCTGGCTGAGACTTTTCTCTGTTTAATCAGACTGACTGTAATCAGGTCAGGGTCACTGGCCCTAGGCAAGCACCAACTTCCAGCCCAGTGATTTCATTCATCTTTATCCATCATAATGCTGTCTAAAATGTTAAATTCATGCAGAGCATTATATCAGTTTTGATAAGAAAGATTCATAATTTCTAGAAACACTAATTTTGATTTAGAACTGGCCAGAAGGGACCAACGGTACACATCTTCTGAACTGATGTCTTCCATAACAGTGAGGCTTTCCATGCAGCACAGAAGTATGCTTAAGGAGGAGCTTATCCTAGTCTCTGGTAGGTCTATTCCTCGGCTAAGGTGGACTGCCACAAACCTCCCGAGCAGCATCTCCTTTTGGGCTTTGTTAGCATGCTAGCATGCATGCATTTATTAAAGACCTATAATCAGATGAGTCTTTGGAATAAGTATTGGTGTTTTTAAAGTAGAACACCATATCCTCACCACTTTTATTCACTTGAATCATCCTAAATAGGTAATATGCAGGCATTTTAATACTTCAGGTGTACAAACTATCTTAACAGCTGTCAGTAATGCCAATTCTATCAAATCCCTGGACAGGAAACAAGAAGTATTAGAAAATCTCCAAGCAATGGCACAGAATTGATTTTAAAATGTCTTTTCTTTTTCATCTTTGCCACATAAATTTATTTGCAACACATGGAGGTTGAATTTATATCATATTTGCCTTCTTAGCACCCTGCCCTCAAGTTGCTAATTTAAGAGTTTTCTGGCTGCTCCAACTAGCTTTCAGCCGAAAAGATTAGCTTCCCAGCCTGTGAGATAACCAAGAAATGAGAAACATGGAGCTCCATGATGCCATTTTTAGAGGCCCTTTTCACAGTATAACTGCACTTTGAGCTTTCTCCTATCAGGAAACATTCCTATATTTGGAAGGCCCAATTTTCTGTTGAGAGGACTTGTCATTTTCTGCTAACCAGTGTCAGCAACTAATCTCATCATGTTAATTTACAGGGACAGTTAAGTGACTTGTTTTAAATGCATTGTGATTGTAATCTATTAATTAAAAGCAAAAGCAAACAACTGCTTATAGATAATGTTCAGATGCTGATTGTTTGCATAAATAGTTTTAAGAACAAGTCTAATTTAAGTGGGCATATTACGTTCTTTTATATTTATGACATGAAAACCATACTCTGTGTAATCATTGTTTAAAATAGATATATATCAATATTATGAATACTTATTTATTCCAAGTAATACTTTAACCTGATGACCTACATTTAATAAACAGTATTATTTTAATTACATTCTAATTTTATTGTCAAAGAGTGGAATAGGGCATTTTCCCTTATTAATACTTTTATTTTAGGTAGATTTACAAGACATGTCTACAGCATCTGGATAGACAAATAATCCCCGTGGTTAATAGAGTAACACATTTCAGATTATGTTCTTTATTGCTGCTGTGAGTACAGTAGCTGGTTTGAAGGCAAATGTCATGTACTTTTGCACAAACACTGTCTTAGCAAATATTAAGTGCCCATCATTACTTTTAAGGACAGAAAAGACTCTTTGTTAATTTGATCTCTCTGCAAATGAGACATTGTATATAGAAATTCTGGTTACTTTATCTGAGATTTTTATGTTGCTATAACACTTGAAATGATACATGTTATAATATATAGCACACATGCATATAACTTTGTATTACATATAAATAAAAATCAGATATATTTGAAATCCGAGGCCAACTTTTACAGTCAGAAACTCACATGAGGATGCATTTGAGTTCTACAGAAAGCTTACACATGTGTATGAAGGCAGACCTTAGCTCTGAATTTGCTTTGCTAGACAAAACAGATTATATTTATATCTGTGTGTGTTGTTTTCCTCTTTGCCTCCAAAGTGATCAGTGATTTTATGTCAGAGTTTAAACTGTATACTAAACTAAGTGTCAAGCTAAGAAGAGCTTCTCCTCTGGTGTATTTTCAGTCTTTTGGAAATTTTCATTTGAACATTCGTGCTTTGTATGAAACATAATTATGGTCTAGCCCTGCCAGAACGTATGAAGTACCGTAGTTGGTAGATCTGGAGTTTTCAGATGCAGCTGCACATATGGGAAATGTATATAAAATCTCAAAACACTTGTTTCCTGAGAACTGGTGTCACTTTGCAATTCTAGGGTAATTAAACTTTGAAGACTCATCATTAGTCTAAGTTGTTACACTGAAATATTTGTTATTTGAGTGATTTGGTGGTAGAGGTCTAGACCTCCACCTATGCAACTTGTCTGTTTAGTGAAATCTGTTCCCCTTTCAGTATCTTCCCACAAAATCAAACATATGTAAAGTAATAGTTGAAGATTTCTTAAATCAATAATATGCTGCAGTCTAATGATAATTCATGTAAAAGCTGCAAGATATGATTTGTTTTATTTAAAGAGTACTCTGGACATTTATGGTTTTGAGAGTTTCCTGCTACTGATTACGAAACTTAGACTTATATATTAGGTATACCTTACGAATTCGGCATTGCTTATGAATCTTACAAATTTCTTTTGACAACTAGGGACCTGATTCAGCTGCCATTTAAATGAAAAAGAAGAGTCCCAGTGGTTTTGATGGGTCTCACATCAGTCCTTTTGTCTCTAGAGACTGCTATTTTAAACCAACTGCAGAGCATGAATTAATGACAACTTTTTTTTCAAGTGTATTTTTTCTCTTCTTATAATAGCCCTTAATGAAAGTTATTAAACATTTGTTTTATGCTTTATCTGGTGTAATTCTGTCCTCTGCCTAAGGACACATCTCCTGTCCTCCAGGAAAGCCTAAGCTTCCTGTAACAATCTATATTACTGTGAAGAAGAAAGGATGCAAGCTTTAGGGGACCAGGAACTGAAAGTGCACTAAAGGGAGCCTGGCTTGGTAGCTGATAGTTAGGTCCCTCTCCTGTGATGTGCAGCTTTGAGCCCCCTTCCACTGAAAAGGGAAGGGAAGTTGGTTTCCTATTTCTGTGTCAGTGCTCTAGCCACTGTGCTGTCATATAAGAGATGGGTGAAGGCAACTTCCTTTCCTCATCCATTTTTAAAAAAGAGTGCATCTTACTTGTTTTTTTCAAGGAACAGTAGTAGAGCTCGCAGGAGAGGTGTCTAGGTTTTATACTTCGGTCTGGCGATACTGTAGTGCTTAAGCATCTAAGTCCTTTGCCAGAGCTGGCCTTCGGTGCACATTCATTGTTTTGAAGCTACTGCAGCATAACTAAAGTATTGCCAGTCTCCATGGCTTCTTACATTGTACCCGTGTGGGGAAAATCATAAAATGTATGCTGATCTTATCATTAGTTAGCTGATCTGTTCTACTTAATCATTTTTACCTGTGTCTTGTAATGCTATGCATTTTTTGAAAAGGTAGAGTGGAGAAGCAAGACATTCATCCAAACTAGCAGTAGGGCTTCAGATTGCCATACAGCTGAGTCTGGCTACAATCTCAAGTCCTGCATTTCTGTTTGTGGTGCTTGTGGGACTGTAGCTGTCACAAAACCCATTCTGCAGAGTTTACAGTTTAATATCTGCAAGTGATGGCACTAGCTCAGGCCTCCTCTGTTGCAGAGTCACCTGTGGCATACCTGCAGACAAGACTGATTGCTAGAGAAGAAATTTGCTTAGAAGAGATGTGCTGTTTTATTTTTTTGATAACACTGAGGAGAGGAGGAGTCAGTGACAGACAAAAGTACCATCCAAGAGATTGGCTTTTATATTTGTTATATATTTGTTATTGTGTGAGGATAAAGTGATGAGAAACCAGGAAGATTCAGAAGAAGAGGGCCCAGAGGAGATCATACCAAATAGCAGTGGCATTTACCTACAGGCAATCTACAGATTGCTCTTGATGAACCAGCCCACCAATAGCATATTTTTAAACAAGGAGATCAGATGCAAATTGTGCATTAATATTAGGATACCTAAACTGTGGGAGACCTTGCTGGATTGGGAAGCAAAATGTTTTATTAAATGCTTAGAAAATCCTGATGAGATAGAAATATGAGGCCTTCTACAGACAGCTGGAAGTAGCCTCACGATCCCAGGCCCTGGTTCTCATGGGGGACTTCAACCACCCCGATATCTGCTGGAAAGACAACACAGCTAGGCACAAACAGTCCTGGAGGTTCCTGCAGAGCATTGGTGACAACTTCTTGACACAGGTGGTGGAGGAGCCAACAAGGAGAGGTGTGCTGCTGGACCTCATACTAACAAACAAAGAAGGACTGGTGGAAGATGTGAAGGTTGGGGGCTGCCTTGGCTGCAGTGACCATGAGATGGTGGAGTTCAGGATCCTGCGAGGAGGCAGCAGGGCACCAAGTAGGATCGCAACCCTGGACTTCAGGAGAGCAAACTTTGGCCTCTTCAGGGACCTGCTTGGAGGAATCCCATGGGTGAGGGCCCTAGAAGGAAGGAGTGTTCAAGAGAGCTGGTTAATATTCAAACATCACTTCCTCCAGGCTCAAGAGCGGTGCATCCCTATGAGTAGGAAGTCAAGCAAAGGAGGCAGGAGACCTGCATGGATGAGCAAGGAGCTCCTGGCAAAACTCAACCAGAAGAAGGAAGTCTACAGAAAGTGGAAAGGGGGACAGGCCACTTGGGAGGAATATAGGAATGTTGTCAGAGTATGCAGGGATGCAACGAGGAAGGCTAAGGCCCGTTTGGAATTAAATCTGGCGAGAGATGTCAAGGACAGCAAGAAGGGCTTCTTCAAATACATCAGCAGTAAGAGGAAGACTAGGGAAAATGTGGGCCCTTTGCTGAATGGGGTGGGTGCCCTGGTGACGAAGGATGCAGAGAAGGCAGAGTTACTGAATGCCTTCTTTGCTTCAGTCTTTACTGCTCAGGCCAGCCCTCAGGAACCCCAGACCCTGGAGGCAAGAGAGAAAGTCTGGAGAGAGGAAGACTTTCCCTTGGTGGAGGAGGAGTGGGTTAGAGATCATTTAAGCAAACTTGACACCCACAAATCCATGGGCCCCGACGGGATGCACCCACAAATGCTGAGGGAGCTGGCGGATGTTATTGCGAAGCCACTCTCCATCATCTTTGAAAGGTCATGGAGAACAGGAGAGGTGCCCGAGGACTGGAAGAAAGCCAATGTCACCCCAGTCTTCCAAAAGGGCAAGAAGGAGGACCCAGGGAACTACAGGCCAGTCAGCCTCACCTCCATCCCTGGAAAGGTGATGGAGCAGCTCATCCTGGAAGCCATCTCCACGCATGTGGAGGAAAAGAAGGTGATCAGGAGTAGTCAGCATGGCTTCACCAAGGGGAAATCATGCCTAACCAATCTGATAGCCTTCTCTGATGGAATGACTGGCTGGGTAGATGAGGGGAGAGCAGTGGATGTTGTCTACCTAGACTTCAGCAAGGCTTTTGACACTGTCTCCCATAGCATCCTCATAGACAAGCTCAGGAAGTGTGGGTTAGATGAGTGGACAGTGAGGTGGATTGAGAACTGGCTGAATGGCAGAGCTCAGAGGGTTGTGATCAGCGGTGCAGAGTCTAGTTGGAGGCCTGTAGCTAGCGGTGTCCCCCAGGGGTCAGTACTGGGTCCAGTCTTGTTCAACTTCTTCATCAATGACCTGGATGAAGGCACAGAGTGCACCCTCAGCAAGTTTGCTGATGATACAAAACTGGGAGGAGTGGCTGATACACCAGAGGGCTGTGCTGCCATTCAAAGAGACCTGGGCAGGCTGGAGAGGTGGGCAGAGAGGAACCTCATGAAGTTCAACAAAGGCAAGTGCAGGGTCCTGCACCTGGGGAGGAATAACCCCATGCACCAGTACAGGTTGGGGGTTGACCTGCTGGAAAGCAGCTCTGCGGAGAAGGACCTGGGAGTGCTGGTGGACACCAAGTTAAGCATGAGGCAGCAATGTGCCCTTGTGGCCAAGAAGGCCAATGGTATCCTGGGCTGCATCAGGAAGAGAGTTTCCAGCAGGTCGAGGGAGGTGATCCTCCCCCTCTGCTCAGCCCTGGTGAGGCCCCATCTGGAGTACTGCGTCCAGTTCTGGGCTCCCCAGTACAAGAGGGATGTGGCACTACTGGAGCAAGTCCAGCGAAGGGCCACAAAGATGATTAGGGGACTGGAGCATCTCTCTTATGAGGAAAGGCTGAGAGAGCTGGGCCTGTTTAGCTTGGAGAAGAGAAGGCTGAGAGGAGATCTTATCAATGTGTACAAGTATCTGAAGGGAGGGTGTCGAGAGGATGGGACCAGACTCTTTTCAGTGGTGCCGAGCGACAGGACGCAAGGCAACGGGCACAAACTGAAACACAGACACTTCCATCTTAACATGAGGAAAAACTTTTTCACTGTGAGGGTGACAGAGCACTGGAACAGGTTGCCCCGAGAGGTTGTGGAGTCTCCTTCTCTGGAGATATTCAAAACGCGCCTGGATGCAATCCTGTGCAACGTGCTCTAGGTGACCCTGCTTGAGCAGGGGGGTTGGACTAGATGATCTCCAGAGGTCTCTTCCAACCTCAACCATTCTGTGATTCTGTGATTCTGTGATTTATATTGGGCAGTTACTGTCAGATTGTTTTATTTTGCTTTCTGAGAGCTCTGTTACTAGTTGATACGAGGAAGTCCTAGTTTCTGCTCATTTGTTTCTTCATTAGAACTACATTTTATTTGTATTTTTTTAACAGTGTAATCACAGCTTGTATTTTGCACCAACAGATAAATATGCTATCTTGGCAACAGATTTCCCAGCAATCATAGGTGGATTGATGTATCTTCATCCAAAGTTTTAATGAACCATGTAAAAAATATTCACTAGACATATAAATAAGGAAATAGAAAATGATTTTGAATATTTATTCTTTCCACATGCAAACTCTTTTTTATATGTTTTGTTAATTCTGATATGATTTTTTCTGCTCTACATCTTTTTTTCTAATCTTTTCCTCTGACTTCCTGCCTGACTTTAATGCTACTAAATGATTTACTGAAGTTTACAAGTGATATTTCAGCTTCTGGAGAGGCTCTATGAGCTGAATGCGTCCCCAAATATGACACAATATTGTGTTAGCATTAATATGGATATTGATGCAAAATCAATGCAAATAGACTCCGCATCTAATCCCACACTCTTTCTCTCAAGTTCACTGGCAGCAACACTAAGTTACTTCTTTGATTTCAGTGCTGAATATGCGGTATTTTTAGAGGTTGACCTTTAGATCCTTGTTTTGGTAATCATTATGCCAATGCACATGAAACAGTTTTTAGAATTAAATTTGTTTCAGCGTTATTGTCAGACCTCGCTTAGACTCATTTGAGTTTTGGTTTTGGCTTTTGTTTAGCTTATGATTTCTCTCAGTAAAATACTGCACCAGCTTCTTGAACATACAAAAGGTTATTAACATCTTAAACTTTGGCATCTGTAAAATGCTATATAGTCCATTGTTAAAAGGGGGCAAGTGCTCGTGATATGCACAGCACAGTTTGGCTGAAGTGGTCACCATTTCATAGATACACCTTCTTTGGGTGGCTTTAGAAAAAATGTCTGGCTCCAGCATACTATTAGGCTGCAATTAGTGTAACTAACAACTAATATGAAAGAGCAGAACAGAGGTCACCATAGACTTCAAAGGTCTTAACAGGTTAAGGTTGGAGGGCAATCTGTCCCCTTGCTTAATCAGTTGCCATATCTTCTGAGTTTTGTTGAAATCTTCAATGACCTCTAACCTTGACGTGTTGCACCCTCATAATTTACTGGTCGCATGCCATGTTCTTTATTTCTGCCCATTTAGACAGAAATGGGTCTTTGTGAAGGGAGTCTTCGTTTTGTGTTTCCGTTATAAATGTGCACAGGTAAACAGCTTTTTAATGTAGAATAAAGATTTTTCTGCTTTAATATTCTTGTCCTGCTAGCTTTGGACTAAACAGAAAGAGTTGTTTTGCTATACTTTGGCATGTGATTTGTAGATAGCATTTAACATGTAGAATAGGATGAGGTTTAAAATCTAATTATTAAATCAATTGGATATTGCACAACTGTTTCCAAGTGATATTAAATATCATGCTTTTATGAGCTGCTCTCTTAGACCTAACTGCCCAAGGATAATTTTGTTATATTTTCAGTAAACATGAAAGCTCTTATTAAATAAAGATACAACTTAAGAACTTTTTTTTGTGGGGAGAGTACAGTATATATTCTTCTCACAGTACTTCAGTAGAGGAGAGAAATAGCCATCAAGGACACACTGTTCAAGCTGCATTTTTTTTTTCTCTCCTCTGACTTGTGAACTATTGCATCTCTTCTAGCTCTCATGACTTACATGGGTTGGATTCAGACAGCAAGAAGGTGAAATGCAGTATTTCTTTCCCAGGTATCAGAGAATCGGTTCTCCTTGATCACACCTGGCCCTAAGTGAGAGAGAGTTCAGATTCTTTCTCATTTTGCCCATTGTCACTTTACCTTTGGGGATAGTTGTGATTGCCTCCTCCAGGTGAAGGCTAGTGAACCCCTCTAAGGCCACAGGGAGAGATTCCCTATGGTTTTCTCCTTCCATCTTTTCCTTCCCCAGCATCCTGCACTGCAGTTTCTTGCTGTGCCTGAGCACAACAGTTCTGAGAAGGAAGATACAACAAGTCAGCGCAGCAAAGTGACACACAGCAAGCTATCTGTCTGGACCAAACTGAACTTAGGTTTAATTATCTTTTTAACTGATTAAAACACTATAAAAGGGAGTAAGAATGACTGAGAGGGAGTGAGAGCAGTCCAGTGTTAGATTTGAAGTTCACCGGCAAAAAAAATCATTTTTCATACAAGTATTTCACAAGCAATGACACTTGGATAGTATTTGGGAAATCTTTCTTTCAAGACTATCTTGCGATTAACTATGGGAGTACTACATCAAAGCTGCACTGACTTCAAAGAACCACTTACAGTTTCCAACTACTACTAAAACCTACTGCTTCACCCTGCCAGCAACTCATCTTAGCTGCCTCTTTTAGTTACACCCATCTACTTCCTGCCTTCTGATTTTGAGGGGTGGGGGGAGACTTGTAAATTAAATATAGCTGTTCACACTAAAGCAACGTAAAAATCCAGAAAAACAGAGCAAATGGAGACATTAAGACATCGAAGATTTAATACACACTCAGCAGTGATTTACGTATGCACAGTCTCATTTGGCCAATTTTAATGAAGCTATCTGTTTTGAGAAAGTTTTCTGACTGCGTTCTCTGCCTGCATAAAACCCCTGAATGAAGTGAGCAAGCTATTCAGACCATCCTTTAGGTCCAGATGTTAGCTATGAAGTACAGAAACCTGTACAATAATCTTGACTGACAGACAAAGTTAACGTTGTTGGTAACTTGGCACAAGTAGACTTGTTTTGGGACTCCAGGATATTTTCACATGTATACGCCTCAAATACCACATATCGTGAAATCAATTCCAGGCTGTATTTTATAGTGACTATTCACAGCTTCTGATTTGCAAAGGTACGTGTTCATGTGCATCCATATGCTTCACCTGAAAACAATGTGTCAGTATTGGGCAATGCTCTTCATTTATTGCTGTAATATTACTGATTCTTTTGCATTATCAGGAGAGATCGTGGAAGCAAAGTTTGCGTATTTGATATTTGTGGGGTCCCTGAAACAACTCATTTGTAATAGTATAGGACTGTGCTACATTCTCTGAACCGAAAAGAAGGGCAGAATGTACTGAAATTGTAATTTATTGCAGTATTAATATTATTCAACACTTAAAATTGTTACATTGTTATTTTCTGATTGGGAGTTTTATGCCTAGGGTTTTTAAAATGGTACATTAATCTCTGAATAAAATTTGTCTTGCAAATGACATTAATAGAAAGTTAGGAACAAGTGTGAGTCTTTGAGTGTGTTTTATATAACAGTTTATATGTTCAGTACAGATCAATGACATGCTCTCTAGAGCTAAATGCCATTAATCCATTTACAGCTGCTCATTGCAATGAAGAGAAATTACCAGTGAAAGAGCTGATCATATGTTAAGGAGAATTTCTCTGCTTCCACGCATTGTTCTAGTTTTATATTTTGCAAATGTGTTCAGTGCCTTTGCAAGTGTTTAAAGTCAATCTTTTTTTTATTTACAAAGAAAGAGTTTGGCAGCAGTCAGCAGTTCTGAATCTTCTGGCAAGTGTCCAACGCGCTGGTTGTTTTGCCACACTTAGTTCCACATCGCTGAGTTTAGAAGGCAGATGTGGCACAGCTCTATACTGACCTATTGGTCATGACCACTCCTACCTCATTCTGAGGGTTTTCATCCTAATCTACTTGCACAAATAATGTAGTTCTGCAGCAATAAATGAAGACTTAAAATACAGAAACATGATGACAGTTAACATATTGTTTCAGACAGATGATAGTTTCCACTAGGTGTAAATAAGTGAATTATAATGTAACACAGTCAGTTGAAAAAGAATATTGTCTTTTAAAGAATTGACATATGAAAAAAGAATACAGGAACTTACTGTTAAGTCTAAAATGCGCATGGCAAGAGTATGTTCTGTCTAAAGATTGTGCCTTTGCTTTCAATACATAAAGAGAGAGGGGGAAAGCTTCCTGACTGGCTCCTTATTCAGTCAAAATGCCAGATTATTTGGAATAATAGATATTATGGAGTCAGGTATGACTCCTTCTATGAATTTATATATTTCACTGTGTGATAGATTTTTTTTCTTAAAGAATACATTTCCCTGAAATAAACTATGCAGAGTAGAAACAGCATAGTCATTTGGAGTTCATTGAAAATATAGGAGGACATCATGTTTCTTGTCCTTATGTTAAACTTGGCATATTGATTTTTTTGCACAGCTTGCAGCATAGAAATGTGATCTACAGCTATGGCAAGGCAAGCTAACCACATGTGAATTTGTTAAGTACTGCTGGATTAGCAGGAATCATCAGACTGTGCAAATACAGAGACTTGACTTCTTCTGCAACTTTTTATTTATGACTTAATCAATTAAAATAACAAGCTTTGGTTTTTTTGGCTATAAAAAAATAATCACAAATCATCTGCAGAAGCTATTGTTTTATATGCTTGCTTGTTTTGACAAAGTCAACACTCTGTAATTCAGCCACAATACCTTTACAGGCAGAACTGGAATTGAAGTTAAGGATTAAATATGTGAAGATAAAGATTCAACAAATGTTGTTAGCTACTGTTTTTTAAATTAGTAAATACAATTCAGAAAGGCATAGTGTGTTTCTTAACTTGCAGGGTTTTATCTAAATTTGTCTTTACTTTCTTTGTATATTCTTTACCTGTTTAATCTTTTGTTCCCTTTATGTTCAAAGATACTAAGATTATGGAAGCTACTGATGCTGCAGTCTGCATTTAAATTTAGTTACAGTATAGCTGTGTGGAAAGAGTTCTTCTGATGTGAGGCTGGTTTGCTCTTCTCTCTGCGTTATTAAACCTCCTTAAATACATCCATTATACCATTCACCTTGTTTGGCTTCAAAGAATACAGCAACTGTGTAGAGAGGATAAACCATAACTCTGCTGAGTGGTTTACCTGTGGTTTCTTAGAAATGCTAATGCATTATCTGGCATGTTTGTAAAGTTATCTGCTTGCTGCTGGATTTGAGAAACCATTCTGCAGTTCTAGAAGCAAAATGATAAAATGTCCAGGGCAAAGAAAATGACTAAAGATACTTTGGGATTTGAAGTCATTGCCATTCACCCTTTAAAACCTTTTCCACAAAAAAAAAATATTAATGCCGAAGGTAACTTCAGGAGAAAACAAAGTTGATGCTATTCCTAAAGAATCTCTTGAGTGCAGTCTCACTGAATCATTTATGAAAATGATCTGGACTAATGCCTGGCTTATCATTCAGAGTTTATTGGGAACTAATCTGTTCAAAATGTTTGGAATAAGCTAAAACCTGACTTGCTCATCTAATGAAAAAGGTCATAACAGAAAAGTGCCACTGGTTTGTGTTAGGTGACACTGTGCCCTGCTTGTCTAATTTGATTACACAGAGCCACTGAAGCCCCAGGCAAAGCTGATTTTAGCTATAATCAGCTTCTTAACCTTTTGAGAACTAACATAAACACTACCTACCAGCAGCTAATTATGTTGCTCTGTTACATACAACAAAGTGCAAAGGTAAAAGTGTAGAACTACAGTAACACATGTTATGACAAGATTACTCAAGGGAATTATAGCCGTCTGCATTTTATCTGTGCTCATTGATTTCTTTTTTAAAAATTAAAAATGGGTTATAAGCACTGAGCATCAGTTCATCGGTTTTAAGCAGCATTCCCCTGTCATACTGCTGTCTCGTCTTGGAATTCCACTTATACGGGAGAGGAGAGATTAATTTTAGCTTTACTGGTATAGTCTTGGTATTGTCATTTTGTAATCATTTCAGATTAACGTTTTCCTAATTGTTTATTTCTAATAAATCATATATGTTTGCTTCCTTGATGAAGAGTATCTTTCAGAATGATTTGTAAGCTCTTTTAGAATATATATCATGTCCATGACAGACACCTGTCTCTAGGTGGGATAAATGGGATACATTTTATTTTCATATTATGCATATACATATTATGTAAGAACTAAAAAGCTGAGCTCCAAAAATGTCTCTGCGAAACTCGTGTGTCTTAATTTCTTGTGTGTTTTGGTTCATACAATCCTTCGAGTTTGCCAGGAATTTTGTATTTCCATGAGCTTCAAAACTTTTAGGAGACTTCTAAGCCAATGAACTTTCAGTATATTTTAAATGTCCCTCACCTATGCTGATCCCTGATTTTTTTGTAAGGAAACCTTGATCTACTTGTCCTCTTACATATTTGGAGGTAGCAAATGCCGTCTTTCTGGATTTTCTACTTTGTAAGAAGTACATTTATCTTACTCTTCCTGTATCCCAGTACTTTCTGGTCATCAGTGCCTCTACTCACTATCATTCTTCTCCAATAATCTGTTCAGAGATGCGTCCATAGTGAATTAAAGATAGTTATGAACAGGAACATGAATGCAGGTGTTGCAGGGGCAGTCTCATGCTGCCTGTGTCCTTCACCAATTTCTCACAGGGTAGCTGTGGAGCTGGAACGCAAGGACCAATTTGCAATTCTCAATACCTTTAATGCCTTTTGCCCCCACACTTCACACCAAATTTCAGCATGGAGTGCTGTGACAGTCAGTAGATTAGTGTGGGTGGGGTTATGACAGGGAAATAGATGAGCCCTTCCTCAATTCAAATACTTATTTTGTGAACTAGATTAATTAAACAATGATAACTAAAGTTACCAAAGCAATAAGACTAAACAAAATACTATTTTACAAGAAAATAATAAATAATAACACAGCACACACACACACACCTCTCTCTCTCACACATGACCCAATAAGGTTACGGACTATCTAGAGCCCACGCTATACCAGGCGAGTGATGCTCCTGCACACCAATCCCAACAGGTGACCGGGAGGCACCCAGGCTGCCTCAGGTCACTGACACGAATAGGGTTGTGCTGGCCACAGACAAAATCAGGGTACAGCATGCAGCTTACTTTGTCCCGGGTCCAGTGACAAGGACAAGGTCGCCAGTGCTTTCTCTTTGACACAGTAGTTGGGCTTACTGGCAGCTGGTCCTGAGGGGTCTTTGGAGAGTCTTCCCCCCACCAGATTTGCTCTGCCACGCTGATGTTATGTCACTGATCTCCTGGTCTGAGTGCTGCATGGGTTGCTCAGTCACATATTGCTTTTGATGATATAATCCAATCATTATCGTTTCTTCTACTGTTGCTTGTTACTTACCCAGGTTACATTAGGGTGCTAATCTTCAGGCAGAGCTGTTTACCTCTTCATGTTACTTTTTGGTCACTGCAGTTACTAATCTGCAGGGATTTATTTGTTGAGACAAAATTGGGCAGGCTGCTACCTTTTGAGTGTCAGAGAGGTGACAGATTCACTTTCCTGACTCTAACAAAACTCCAGCATGCTGCTGTATGGAGCCTCAAGGTCTCAACAGGAAAGTGAAATAATTGGCCAATTTCTGAATATGTTAGGGGTTCATTTTTCATTATAGGCTTGATGTTTTTTCCAAGAAAAGGGGATGCAACTGAGAGGGTAACTGTGACCCTTTTGTGTGTCCTGCAAACCTTTTAGAATTTCAGCTTTTAACTGTACAGATAATCTTATGTTCTGGTGGCCCTTCAAAATCCACCAATTACCATGCATAACTGGATCTGACCATGCTACATTCTGAATATGCACTGTATTTCCTGCAGAAGGCTTGCAAAGGAGGTGCTGCTGGCAAAAGAATAACAGCATCTATTGATTGCAAATTATGTTTTCTAAGGTTTCACAGGGACTATGTTTTACTTACATAACTGTCATGTAACTCCTTCTCTGGTCTACTCTCTAACCATCACTGTCCCATTGTTTTGATTCATAGTAGAATGAAAAAACATATTTTAAATATTTGTTGTGTATGTCACCGTGACATTAGTTACATTTTCTGAATTGATAGAAAATTTTTTTTTAGCATAATGAGATATCATCATTCTAAAGTAACAGGATATTTTTCTGTGTCTTTCTTCCCACATTAAACAAAAAGTAGGATCAGATTCTCTGTTCTGGTCCAGAGTTGGGAGGAAAAGACTGCTGAAACAGGTCTGTAAAATCCTTCAGTCTACATTTAGGGCTAGATGTCCTCGTGCCTTCTTATGCCATCAATTCATTCCAATTACACAGAGGTTTTATACAAAGTTTCTTCCACATGAGTACCTGCTTTGCTTCACAGTTGTTATCTAGGGACTGTTTCTGTTGGGCTAGTTGTGTTGGGTAGTATAAGACAATGAATAGGAGTAAAGCAACAGAATTAGAACAGTGTCTTATTCCTTTAGAAGGAAACTTTGGAGACTACCACTCAATAGTTAACCTAGGTTCTGGAACACATGGCACAGGCACCAGAGTTTGGCTATATCTTGATGAATTAGGTAACTTTCTAGGTTACCCACAAAGGAAATTAAAGACTCTTGTTCTGCTCCTGTATATACTCAGAAGCAAGGAAAGGTAGTGCTTCTGGTAGTGGTGCTGCTGCATCAGTAGTACTTGTGCCTTGACATAGGCAACATCTGCTCTTCAGTGCCTCTTTGAGGGGCAGCCTTTCTTCCTATCGACTGCCATAAAACATGAAAGTACTACTGCTCCTGAATGCTGAAAGATACTGCATGTGATGCAGTACTAGGATCACAGTGATAACAGATTTTGATCCAGATCTAGTAGAAGTGGGACCCTGAAGAGGAGGAGTGTGGCTTGTAATAGAGATGAATTTATTACAGGTTTCTCAGAATGGATCACAGGAGCTGGAGTCAGATAAGAGTTCCTTTTTTTCCCCGGAGAATAAATTGCTAGCCTTTTAGCAGCAGGTAAAGAATAAGTCAGCAATGACACATTGTACCAGAAAAGACAAACCTTTTAGTGAAACGTGTGAATAATCCTATTGCTTGCAAGACAGGCTATTGGTGAGGCTTCAGCTGGAATACTGCATATGGGGATGGGCAGTGTAGTCCATGAAGAAGGAGAAAGAATTGGAGAACTTCCAAAAGAAAGCAGCAAGAATTATGAGAGGTCTAGAGAACGTGATCTTCTGAAAAAGATTGAAAGAATTAAGAATGCTTAACCTGAAAAAAGAGGAGTGAAAGAAAGAACATGATGGAAGTCGTCAAGTATGTGAAAGACCTGCAAAAAAGAAATGAACAGTCTGTTCCATGTGTATGGTAAATAGTGCAAAAAGTGATAAAATTAAATTGCAGCACGGAAAATTTGGGTTAGACATTAGAAAAAACTTTCTGAGGGTAGGGCTGGAGGAATGCTGAAGTATGATGCCCGTGGGGTCTCCATCACTGGTGGTGGTTAAGGACAGGTTAGACAAACATTTGCCAGAAATGACTTGGGTGCAGCTGATCTTGCCTTGGGCAGGGTGTGGAATGTATGACCTTGAGACATCTCTTTAGACCTGCATTTCTATGACCGTGTGAATAGCCAGGAAAAAATGAAAGCTGAAGGACCTCAAATTCAAAAGGCACAAAGATTTTTAGGTTCGTAGTTTTTAAGCTGTTTTCATAATTTTGGAAACATGCTTCATGTTTTTTTAAAGATGTAGCAAAGAGTCTGCAATACAATCAGGCAAAGCTGCTTAAGTAATGTAAAATTGATTTTTTTATTATTATTATTTGCAAAAATAATACATGGATAGAAGTTGTGAGCTTTGTTTTCTGACATATGTATTTTGGGTAATACTATTTATTGGTTTCAGCAGGATACAGAGAACTGACCGTTATTGATAAGTGTTCTCCCAGTTTGATGTATAATAGCAAAAATAGGTCTGTTAGGAAGTGTTAACCAGAAAGGCTCTACCCGTTGTCATTGTTTTTGATGTCTACAATGTCCGCATCAGGGAGTAGAACAAATATCATATTGCTTAGGTGGCCAGTCACATACTGCAAATAACAAATAAGTCTTAGTAAAATGTTTATGAGCAATCCATTTACCAATTCATTAAATACGTACATACAGCAAACAGATTGAAATCTGGAGTGCATTGTGGATTTGCTAACCAGAAAAAGTATATATTTGTAGCTAATGTTATTTATAATAACTGATTGAAACTTTTCTACAGCATGGTAAAACACACAAGAATAAATTAACAGTGAAGTTTGTCTTTTATTCTTGTTCATTCCAGTACATCTTCAGGCAAGTGATTTACAATAAGTGAAATTAAAAAAGTAAATACTGCTGGCCAATTTGCTTCTGATGTCACGGCTTCAAAATAATTCTTTGCTGAGGACACTAGTACCTTTAACAGCAATTGTGTGGGCTCTTGCCAGCTTCATTTGCACTCTGTTTCCAGGAAAGAAAGGAACCAAGCACTCTTGCATTTGCTACTTTCTCTGGAGAGTGAAAAAATGGATTGGAATAATGATCTGTTTGAAAAAAAAAATTGTACAGACCAGATCAAAACAATACCCCAGAAACCTTTTTTTTTTTTTCCCTTCCTTGAAGTCAGATCCCCAAACTCCTGGGAGTTTGGACAGTGGGGATGCTTTAGTAAATTTGCGGTGATAAAACTGCCAGATTGAGGGTTTCTTAAGTGCTACTGTCCAAAATCACCAGCCATGCTTGAAACTAGTAATTCTTGACAGAACATACACTCTCAGTATGTGACTTTTAGCTGCAAGGGGCAGAGCATATGCTTTAGAGCCAGAATTTTTTTTTTTATTGTATTTTTGTCGTAACCTCTTTTATTATAGTTTTAAGTGCTTTTCCTATTTCAGTGTTCAAGGCTTGCCATGAAAGCCCCACGTAAATAATTGCAAAAATTTTCTGAAAGTCTGTAGGTTATTCAAGAACTTCTGAATATGTAATTGATACTCTGCATTACAGACTGACAAAATACTCAGTAAACATAGTGACATTTTAATTCACTCTGTTTGGGGGGCTTTCATTTTTCACTTTCTTTTTTTTTAAGATTAAATGAGAGGAGGCATTTTGGCTCCAAAGGGATTGTGTAAGATTGCTTTGTTAATCCAGAAAATACATCCTGTTGATCAGTCCCATGTGATTTAATGAATCAAGTGAATCACCTGAAAGTTCTGAGCACCCAGAATTTCCCTCACTTCTCAGATACCCCTGGGACATGAGGATACTGAGCACTTTTTAAGAGGTGCCCAGCACCTTGTAGGGTTTGAACATTTATTCTCTGATTCAGCTAAGAGACTCACCCAGGCAGCCCTCTCTACTGCTTTGCTGAAGCCTTACTGAAATTGTGCAGCCCCAGAGGTCTTCAGCATATATCTCTCTGCTTTTTTTGGGGTATCCTGAGTAATTTGACTTGGTAGCAGAGCACGTCCTTTGCGGTCAGCAACTTGAGCAAGAACAGTAACTCTTTTGGTTTCTTTGAGTTTTGTTCTTCCCCAAGGGCAGACCTCAGACTCTTAAAAAGGAGACAGTTAAAGGCATTTTAATGATCCTAAAGTAGTAAAGCAAACTGATTTAAAGGGTTTAAACCCCTGTTTGGAAGGTTGATTGCATGCAGGCTGTCCAGCTGCAGGGGTCGTGTGTACAAATTCTGTTCTGCTATGGAACTACAGAATATTTTAGAGTAAGTCACAGACCTTTTAATTACTCCTATTTAGATGCCTTTTCACATTAAGTTCAGTAGAAGTTATATACCTGTCTATACATAGATATGAAGACAGAATTGAAGTCCTATGGCCAATGCCTACCACTTTTGTAGCAACCTGCTACAAAGTACCCTGCCAGGAAGACCCTGTCAAGAGGCTCAAAGCCGGGGAACTGCACCACAATATCGTGTTTGATCTTATATTTGATGACCTTAGAAGGGAGGAGCAAAGGAGTTGTTTCTGTATCACTCACACCTTAAGCTGCTCTGGAGATATGATCCTCAATCTCTTTCTCTCTTATTTCTGTGTGTGTATTTATGCCCATTAGTATGTATATGGAAACTGTAGAGATGAATCCCTTCTCTCACAATGTTGTGAAAGTAGACATGTTATAAAGAAATTTACTGAACTCAAGAGTGGGGAGAAGGTTAAAATCCTTTTGGCACAGCCAAATGGAATAATCAACATTAAAGGAGCTGAAGGAAAGAAGAATCAGTCAGCCAAAGTTGTGGCTAAGTTATCGGAGGTGGACATTGGCATGGCTTGAAAGATCTGCTTCTCAAATCTGTATTGGCAAACTCCAAATACATTACTTTTATTGTATGTTATACAATTGAAATGGTAAATACAATTGAAAGATCATGGGTGATAGTATTAGATAGTGATAGCAGTATCTGTTGTTTGCATAGAGATGGTATGGTTATCTCAGGACATCAACAAGTTGTCACACCAGCTGTGAAGAAATGCTTTCCATATTGTACAGAATTGCAAATACCGGATACTAACAACTATTTCCCTATCACTTATGGTTTTATCATGAGTTGGTGGTGTTTTGTATTTTATTTGCAGATGCTATAATCAAATGATCAAAGCTTTTCTTTCTTGCACTTTTTAATATAAATTCCTTGCCCATATAACTGTGTGGAAAAAAATTGAAAATTTTTCAGCTAGGTTGGTAAGGCTTAAAAACAAAAAGATGTATGAGAAAAAAACTCAGTTTATTTGTTTGGTTTATTGTTTGGTTTCATGATTTTTAAATCATTCTCTTTGTTGCTTTGTGAATTTTCAAGACTTTGCGTAGGCAGAGATGTATTCAACGTGGCTGGAAACAGGGAATCGAGTTCAGATTACTCAGTCATGGCATACTGCACAAGATCAAGTGCGTGTGTAGAATCTTCTCTTCACTCAGATCTGCCATTAATGTCCTGAACTTAGCTGGGCAATGAGAAGAAGGATAGCACTGTACATGTTCACATTCTAAAATGAGAGCAATCTGTTTCACTTACTGGATAATAGAGTGTTTCATGCAAATAGTAATCACTAGCAATTGCATTATGCAGTTAGATATTGAAGACAAATCCTACAAAAATCATTCTAAATTTGTCTCTTTGTTGTGATAGACAAGATGAATATGCAAATACTTGAATAGTGTGAATATTTTGTACTCTGTCCCAGGCAATATTTGGAATAAAGAAACTGTGTCAGGGACTGAGAGAGTAGATAGTGAGATGCAGAGCTTTTCACTTCTGTCATCAATGGTCAGCTAACAGCAAAGCCAGGGTTATTTCTGTCTGATAAGCCTTGGTGTCTTCTATGAAATTAATCTGCTTAAATAGGCTAATTTCATAACTCATGGTCTCAGCCATGAACAAATATGGCGATAGGCCTGTGACTCTCAAGCTCTGATGACTCTAGATTGTAATTGCCCAAGCTGTCTGCCCAGTCCCTTTGAGATCTACCTCCTCTTTACCCAAAAAAGGTATGGACTGTCCGGTGAGCTGTTTCAGCTGACAACCTTAAGCCGCAAAGAAAGTACATTTGTGCTAACATGCTGGGCACATTTGCTTCTGCTACATCCACTTCAGTGGCAGTAATTCCAGCAGAGGGGCAGGACATACAGCAGAGAGCAGCAGTGCTTTGCACCCCTGCCATTAAAGCTGCTGGACGCTCATGTGCTGGAGCCCTGAAATATGCTCCCAGCCCAGAGCTGGTTTTAGAGCATGTTTAGACATATTGTCAGTGTACGTAAAAATGCTTGTACTAAGACTGCCTGTTCTGCAACTGTTTTCAGAACAAGGTATTTCAATTTCTAGGATTATAAATTGATTCATAATTGTTTACAGTACAGGCACAAAGAATACCATTTGTAACCTGTTACCAATCCATTTGACAGTCAGCAGTTTCATTTCTTACATTTTTGTAGTTACATTCATCATTTACTGCTATTCTTCATTTATTATTCTTTGTGTATTTTTTTTAAATTTAAAGACAGTTGAGGACTTAAAATTGCATAGTAGTTAGTGATGGTCATGGTCAGTTCTGCAGAACTCCCCTACCTTCCAGTTTCTTAGCTACAGAAGGGGGCTTTGGCTATGAAATTGTATACCCTTTGTCCGAAATATTCCTTGTTTAGGACGCTTTTGTTTCCTGGTCACTCCCAAGATCTCAAGGTGCACCAGTACAAAAAATTGTTGCCTCCTATAGGCTTTTGACAGCAAATACAGATGACTTTCTTAGTGGCCCACAGTGGGGAGATCCATAGGTTAGATTAGATCATCTAGATCTGGAGTAGAGAGTTTAGATCATCTCTTCTCTTGCCATTTATAACCTCAGATTTGGATTATCAAAGAGCTGTGACAAGGTGGATTTGGTTCTGTCAGATGGCAAACCCCTTTAGTTTTGTCAGTTCCACGTTTGTGCTCTGGGGGGTTTTTGGGGTTTTTTTTGGTGTGTGTGTGTTCTATACTGAAACACTACTACTTCTTGATAAAAATGGTCTGTTTGCCGTGTTTAAACATGAGTGTTGTATATCTCAAAGTGGACTATCAATTACAAAGCCATGAGAGGTCATCTACTTTGTGAATGTTACTCCAAATCTTAAGAGAGCCTTACACCAATGCTCAGTTTTTTGTACTACCGTAGATGCATATCACCTTCCGCAAATATGTAGGCACTGTGTTCAAATAGCCTACACTCCACCTAAGAGCTGGTGGCTCTTGGTGACAAGCCTTCTCAGCCTTCAGAGGTACCTCATCAATAGGCTTATGGACTTAGGTGGAATTTAGGTTGCCTGAATGTACCCCTAACTTCTCTGTTCTTTGGTTCCCCATCCCTAAAACAGGGTTAGTACTACTCTTCTGTGATGATAAATGTGATCCAGATTGTGGGACATTCAGATATTATGGTAATCAAGTTATATGCATACCCAAGACAGAAAGACCTCAAGTGTAGAAGGTCTATTTATTTTAGCTAGGATGTTTCTTTTGGAAGGAGAAACTGCATTTGGGAAATGGCTTTAGGAAAATCTTGGCCAGCTGCTATGAAAACATTGACGTTTCTTGGACAATTAAAAAAAATGTTAGAGTGAGATCAAATTGCTATCATTGCTAGTAACAGGAATGCGCAAGCTGCAAGAACCCAGAAGAAGAGATGCTGCAAAAATAAGTCTGGCCATGCCCATGTTGGCATTATGTATCTGATATAGTGGAACTGAAACACCAAAAATGATTGAAAGCACGTTTGAAAATGTGTAACCTGTGGCAGACTAAAATATTTACAAATGAGAAACTGAATAAATATTTACTTCTGTGATCATTTATGGCAAACAAGTAAACCATGTGACACTCTTTGAAACAGTAAAATAGAAAAAAATTTAAAAATCTATAATTTTAATCAAAAGTTTGTTTCAGTCATTGAAATTCTGTTATTGCTGCTTACAAACATTAAAGTCAATCAAAACATCAGTAGCCTGCAAGATCAATATTTTTAATATGCTTGCATTGCAGTGCTGCAGATTTTTGGCTAATGGATCTCACCCATATTGATTTCCATGGGAAATGTTAGTCTGATACTGAAATAATTAAAAAAAAAAAGGCAGGGATTATTGGTTTGGAATTTTGAAGGAGATAGAAGTATAAAAATTGGTTATTGACTAAATCGCTTGGGGTGAATGAACCTTGGGCACTTGCAATAAACTTGTAGCACAGAGTCATTACTGAATACTACCTTAGTCCCTTAAACCTAAAATCAGTCAATAACCTATTATAACAATGCAAATTGTGGTGAAATAACATAGCAGGTAGTTCTCCAAGCAGCAGGATATTCATAAACATCTGCATACATATCTGTGTGGACATGTTAAGCCTCTACTGAAGTGTACACAATAGCTGATTCTGAAGTTTATTTTAATATAGTGAGTTTATGTTAATATAAATGTGAAAGGGTTGATTTGGACTAATTGTTTAAAATAAGATTAATGGTTCTGTGGCTACTAAAATAAATAAAAGTATAGCAAAATATTACAATTCAACTATAAATGCATAAACAAGCATATTCTGTACTGCCTCGGTTCTAGGCAAATGCACAGTAAATTTTTTTCTTTTCATTATGTGTGTGGAAAAAACAAAAGCAGTGACTACCTGAACCTGCACAGCTGGCCTGGAGCTTGGCTGTCCTCTCCTATGCTCTGGTGCTGTCCTCCCCGGTCTCTGTGCTCCTTATTCAGCCCCTCCTTCCATGTGTATTAGCCATTATGATTTTGCTTACCTAGCATAATTCTGTTTAAAGAGAGGATTGTGCTTGCCCCAGGGATCATGCCTCACCATGGTACCTGGGCATCATTATGATAAAATAAAACATTTCTCAGGTAGAGAATATATTCTGCTTTCCCAGTCAGGGACTGAATCAGTTTACCTGAAGTAAGGCAAAGCATTACTGGCTAGAATACTAATTTTAACTCACAGTTAAATGAAACACCTCAGCATAGAGATGCCTTTTGGTTACTGCTTAAAAATGCCCTGAGCCTCTGGTTCATTCCACACTGGGGACCAGTAGCTCAAGTGCTTCTGCTGGAAGTTGGTACTGTGGTGTGCAAGCTATCTAGTAAACTATGTTTTTACCTGAGCTATATAAATATTTAACAAGTATATACTAACACAATGATAACTTGGTGCCTGTGATAGTATCAGAAAAAGCGACTGTGTTCATATTTTAATATTACAAAGTTTTAGCTGTGGACATTTTCAGATTTTCCACTTTTTTTGTTCCCCACACTTTATTACTCTACACTTTACCTGACGAGAAACAAAATGGAATACATCACAGCCGCTGCGCACAGGTCAAAGTATGAACACAATCTGTAATGTGTGGAGCTCGCCAGGAATCTGGTGGAGCCAGGCTCAGTAAGGTGGCGTCTCAATTTAACTACAGATGTCTGACAACAAGCAGGTTACTATATCCTACTAGAATCTCAGTGGATTGGTAGCTTTGGGGAATAACAATTAATGAACTCTAAAATTTCTCAGTAAACTTGTTATAGGAGTCTCATTATTAGGAAGTTACCTCTGTAGTTACTCTTCAAGTCAAGTAATTTCTGAATAATTAACATTTTCCAAATTACTAGAGCCATTTATTTAGGACAGGGATATGCTTTTGATTTTAGTGACAATCCATGATGAACTGCATTAAGCAGCTGTAAGTTTATGGCTCCTCTCCTACACTGGGCAGTAACCATGTTGTTTCTTATTATTATGTGGAACCCCTCGCACTCCCCTATATGTTGTATATAGTAGGATTTGAGCTTACTTTCAATTGTTTTTCTTTTTATTTTGTCATGACTAGAATATATTTCACTTTTTTTTCACAATTTTCATTTTTTGAAAAATCAGTATTTGATTTTTGAAAAAACAATGTTTCAGAATAAAAATTCCCTTGTTTGCAAGTTCTACACCCCAGAACTGTTGAAATGTGTCTCCCTTCCATCATTTAAAAAAAGTCTAGTGGAAAGCTGAGGAATATTTCCAAAAAATTAAGAGTTAAAGTAAGATAATATTTTCACTTGTAAAAATCACTCTTTCTCATACCTTGAAACATAAGAGTTTGGCTTTAGGTAATCCTGAAGAAAGCAAACCAAACCAACCAAACAAAAAATCCAAAAATGCTGCATATTTTTTCAAAAATTGTATAAAAAGGCTATTTTTTGTAAACTCTAGGAGTTGTGTTTAAAAAAATTGCATAGGATCGTAGGAAAAGTTAAAAAGAACCGGAACAAAGGAGAATAAAATATTCCTGGTAGTTGCTAGTCATCTTCATGCCTGAAGTAGGAAGGAAGAGGACAAACACTGCTGAGTAGGTAAATAGGGTGGAGGTATTGTAGCAAGTTCACAGGTAAGTATGGAAACCAGTGGTGATTTTAAATTATATGACTTTTAGCCTCATCTTCAATGGGCTGTTCTCTATAAACACTACAATTATGGAGACCAAAATATATTTTTAATATAAAATAATGCTTCTGCACACATGTACTATTTTGCTAGTTACTCTCCATGGTCTCCTCAGGCTGATGTCACCAGCAGGATGGAAGCAACTCTAATAAGGTTGTAGAGATATGTTTGCCATTGAAAATAGTGTTGTGTGCTGATCCTGGCACCTGTTACAGGTTCCTCATCCTTACTGTGGTGAAACAGCTGTAGTTATTTTCATAATCTCCCTGTGTGAAATGAAAGTAATATTTGTTTTTAATAATCCATTTTTTTAATACTGTGTTTCCGAAGTGCAATAAATATTTTTGAATATAATCACTCTTATTTCAGAGCAAGCAGCCCAAACAGAAGAGTCATCCTTATGCTGGGAAATGTTCCTATAGAAAAAAGGCCTCAGCATCTCAGGACAGAACTAGCAATTTGGAGGGCAGGGTTTTAAGCCCCTTGGCAGTTTCCTGATTTTGATGCGCTTGATTGTAATTCAAACAGTCTGGGAGACCTGATTTATGGCAGGGTCCCTTGGCTTCTCCACATCTCTATATTTTGTGCCCGTTGCTCTGCCTCCATATGTTGCAGTCAGTGAGGTGGTCCACGAGTGGAACGGAGTGATGTTTCTCAAGTTTCTGTGCCAGGGGATTTTTCTATGGCTGAATCTCAGGCATTAAGCACTTTTACACTGCTTTGGCTTTTTTTATCCAGGATAAAGGGGCCAGAGTGGGATACCAACTCACCCCAGGAAGGCAATTGTGAATTAGATTTAAACATGAGTAAGCTGTCAGAGAAAGTGATGGGAATAACACAGCCCTGCTTCCTGGAGTGATAGGGTAGGCTGGCTACAGAAGCCTAAACACAAGTTCCCACACACCGAGTTGAGACTATATCCCATATATGGAATAAATTATCAAAGAGCATTACGGGATTTAGCTGCATAACTTGCCTTGGCTTTAATGGTCATTGTGTGACTAAAACTTTACACAACGCCTTACAGATTTAGGAGATACTGTCTTTGAAACATTAAAAAGATCACCCTTTTTTTGCTTTTATTTTCTGAAATTTATGATCATATGCAGAATTGATCATAATAGAGGAGGTTATTTTGGTAACCTCATGTTTCAATTACAAAGGTAAATACTAGCTGCAATGACTTTAGAAATACAAAATAAAAAACAAATAGAGCATGTAGAATTTTTAAGACACAGGGTTTTTAAAAACAAGCAAAACTCAATTCTTTTTTCACAGAGTATAACCATGTTCCTCAGCATGGTTTGAAATGTGTATCTTAAATCTGTAGTCCAACTGTATATGTTACAGAAAAAAATTCCACTCGTGAGCTGTGTATGTGTCTGCGTGTGCACAAATAACGAACAGGAACTGCCGTGTCATGGCATCAAAGATTTTTTGCCTTGAGTTTGTAATGTCTATATTATTCACGATGGGTAAGTTATACAGGTTATTTCTGGAAGGTGGCCCGCTGCAGTACAGCGACGGCAGCGGGCAGACTGCGGGCAGGGAGGGATGGGGATTGCCAGGGGCACGCGCTGCATGGCAGAGCTTTGCCAAACGCAGCCGCACTTTGGGAAGTTCGACAGGGACAAGCTGTGAGGAGCTTGTAAAAATCTCCCGCTGGTTATAACCAAAATGGATTTTGTTAACTGAAACTTGGATCAGGACCTGAGGACCTTGAAAAAGTCCAGCAATTCCAACTTTTATGTGGTTATGTCATGTTGATGATTGGTGATACAGCTTTAGATAATTATTCTGTCTTGTTTAGATAATATAGTTTTCATTTTGTCAAGATGCAGGAGATACTGCTTTCTGTTGACCTCTTTAGCTTGCATCTAAATGTTGTTATCACAATTTGACAGTGTTTGGTTCTATTTTCAAGATTACAGAAGAATGTAGTGAGCTGATTTAGTTTTTATTTATAAAAATAGCATTTTCCTATTAACCTGTAGATAAACTATGCCAGGGAATGGCTTGTTCTTAAGTAATGGGATGTGGAAAAATAAAATGTTCATCATCACCCCAGTTCAGGAAAGTGCTTGAAGCATGATGCCACAGGACACTGGACACCATTATTTCTTACCGAAGTTAATACAAATTAAGAATGTTTAGCATCCTGCAGGACTGATACCTCAGTCATGTACATTGAATTTAGTGCATGCTGAAATCTTTTGGGGAATTTAGGCCCACAGAGCTAATTTTTCAATTCTTTAGACTTCAATTATGTTTATACCTTTTTATATGCAAAATAGTTAATTCTGAATATAAATGCTAATTTCCTGCTGTGTAATATGCTATTACATTTGTAATCAAGTCTTCTAGATAGGTAGTTTATGTGTATCTGAATAAGATAGTTCTAAAATAGGGAAGCTGTATTAGTTCATTGGATATTATATTATTGTTACTTTAGTAAAATACAGAAAAAATAGTAGCTCCATGACAACTGGGAAGCCCTATAACCCTATGCAACAGTTAATGTTCTACTTCAAGCTAAAAATGTAAAGAAAAATATACATATGGTATTAAATCAATGGCATACAACCTTCTGAACTTTTTTTAAAGTTTTGGAAGTTAACAGCTCCCTTTAGAAAGGAAATTAGAAATAATTTGCTGTGATTGTACAAGAACATGGTGTTACAAAAATACCTCCAGAGATACAGGTGTTGGAATTGCATCACTGTCTCATGTCTTTTTCCCCCCTAATTCCTGCTTTCTGTCATAATGGGAGAGAAATTGATTCCAAATGTGTTTTCTTGACCCCTGCTCCATACATGCTAGTACCTAACCTTAAATGATGTTTCTACAGTCGCGCTTGTATTTATATGCAGTAATTATATGCATAATGTAGCATATTATTGTCTGGACTTCCTGTTTAATCAGTACAGAGCTTCTTACAAGTGCAGCTGAAAAGGGCAAACAAAATTAAAGCTTTATATACCAAAACAAGTTTGATTTGCTAAGCTCCCAGCATTCCAAAGTACACAGATTTGTTCCACTAAGTTTTGCAATGGCTTGCAGATGGGCAATGATTAATCAGAGAGCTAACTGTGAAGTAGTTTGCAATTAAACTGGAAAGCTCTGAAGCATGCTAATTGAATCAGAAAATTAGAGACACTGAACAGTAATTGGCCATTTCTCATGCAGCAGGTGCCAGGCCACTCATCTGTGGAACAAGGTATTTAAGGCACATTAGCACTAGTAAAAATATTTCTTGATATGGAACAGTTAGATTTTCTGCTCATTTTCACCATGGATGTCAAAACATACAGCTGTGATGTCTAGTGCTCACAATTCATGTTGGAGGTACTGGAGTAGGGTCATCATGAACTTATATGTATGCAATATTTTAAAATGAGCTTGAAGTGAGGTACCCAGGTAACTTTCTAGTCCATGCGGATTGACAAATCTCTCAATTAATTTTGTTTCAAAAAAGTAAATGTAGCATGATTTTTTTTAACAGTAGCGGTTTGGTTTTGATAGTTCACTTTCATGTGCTAATAACGTGCTGTAATACACTGCAATCCCATCCAAAATGCAGAGTGCATGATATCAAGTCAGGAGATCTGGACTGCGGCCACAGCCTGGAACGTGGCTTGGCTCTCGCGCTCTGCCACTTTGAGACTGTGGGTAAATCAATTCACCACTCTGCACCTCAGGTTCTTCATCTGTAAACCAAGGATAATGTTTGCTCATCTTCTGTAATGCCCTTTGAGATCTGCCCATGGAAAAGTAATGTATAAATACCAGATATTATTAACATGAGATTTCACTACAGTATGCTGTTTCTTAATCTTTGCTGAAAAATGAGGAGAGACTCTCTTTTTTGTGCACTATTAAATTGTGAAGATTAGTGGAGTGTAGATTACTGAGGTTCTATGAATTGCATTAATGAAATGCAATCACTTTTGCCTCATTTTTCTGCAGGTTTAAAAAACTGTAAGTTTCTAGTTGAATATTAGTTCAGGACATCAACAGTATAAATCTAATACTGCTGTGAGCTTAGTAGATGCATAAAGCCAATTCGTATCATGTCTCAGCATGAGTTTATATCTTCTAATTAGTACCACCATTTTATAGAGAGCACATGCAATGAAAGTTTGTTTGTCATGCCAACAGGGACCAGAGCACACACAGCAGTTTTGCTATAGTAGAATGATAGTGCTGTATGAGCACAAAAGACTTGTAGCCTAAGCAGTAGGTAACCAGAAAAGAGTGAGATTTAATAAGTGAAATGGTGGAGAGTTTTTACAGAGATATAACCATTTTCAAATTAGACTGGGTGAGGCGCATGATTTCTTTCTTCATAACTAATTAGAGTTTGGTATGCTTATTAGAAAGTGAATAAAAAAGTATTAAAATAGAATTGCACTGCATCATATTACTGTGAGTATCGAGAAGCAGAATATTACAATATTCAAATGCTAATCATATCACTTAGCAGATGACTGCAGAAAGTAGTGTATTTGAACTGAGACATAAATTATAAATTGTAAACAGTGCATAGGGGATATGTTATAACTGTGTCTCATTTAGATTAAGGCAGGGAGTTTTCTCTGAAGCAGATTATGTGCCTTCATTAAGTTTTAAAGTCCCCTCTATAATGTTTTATTAAGATCACTTGGCAAAGTGTTATCGAAACTGGGTGTTAGCATGTTAGCATATGTACTGGAGAAAACGACTGCAGTGGCAGTGGTAGTTCAGGTGCATTGCTGCACTCCACATCTTTAAATGTTGTTTGCATACTTTGCAACTAAGTGTAAGCACATGTACGCCTGTGACTTTTCCATCTATTACCCCTCCCCAAAAATCCTGATGCCTTTGCTTTCTTTATTTGAAAGCAGCTCCAAAACATTTACATGATCAATGTTTGTTGCTTGAGGGATAAAGTTTGCTCTTCCATGGACAAGTGAGAACATATTGATCTTTTTATTCTATTTGCTATTTCTAAATTCAATATACCTCTGGAGTCGATAAGCGAGATCGAGAGCATATTCTTTTTTTGTGTGCCTGCTTGTAGCTTGTTCTCAAGATCCAAGATACATTTTTGATTAATCACGAATGCTCTGGGGTCGTGGAGAGCAAATGTGTTTGTGGAGTGTCAGCTGATGCTGTCAGATAAATGTCTTAAGCTTAGCCAGGGTTCATGCCCCAGCTTTAGGCTGTGCCAAATGTCTCCCCTTGTTGAGGAAGATAACAGCTACACTGGAGGCGACTGAGCTGTTTGTTCACTGAAAGGGCTGACCTTGCCATATGGTGCTACAATCAGGTGAAAAGAAATAGTGGAGATGTTTTAATTGAAACTTTATAAATCTTAACTTTGTACATTTTCCTCATATTTAATGCAAGTGATTTTTGCATTCATTTGCTAGTGTGTGTCTTCATCAAGCTCACTTTTCCTGTGGCTACCTGACTGCAGTGATGCTGTGGAAATTCCTTAGCATGCAATTAGGGCTCCTGATATTAGCATTCTTTGATAATGTCTGTGTGTTCCAGACAGGACTTTTGACAAGGTATTTTTACACTGGACCAAAAGAGGGGAGAAGTCCTCAAGGGAAAAATAAACATTTTTGAGGACAGCCATGAAGGAGTTTACATTTCAGTTTTTAGATTCTCTCGTAATCTAAGCTCTTGGCCTGGAGAAAGGGGCACATGAGATAGTGACACTCAGCAATGCCTTCACTTGTCTGTGGCAGACTTTTAAAATCATATTTACGTTATCTTATAGTAATTTGTCCTTTATAACTAGTCAGAGCATATAAATAAGAAATAGTGACACAATTGCTAAGCTAACACCTGGAGATCACTTTGTACCAAGGCTGTCTGTTTTGTAGTGCTAAAGGTAAAAGGATGGATCATATGGTGGTGTATAAATAAGTGAAAACTCTCAGGGCTACTTCTGAGCATTTGTTATAAAACACCTAGAATCAGTGCTTTCTCTCCCTTCCAGCTCCCCAAAAAATTGTTTGTTCTGTGCTCCAAAGATTATGCTCTACTTTTTCTTTCCTCTAAAGAAGTTAGTACTGTCATGGGTAAATCATCAGGGCTAATTAGACACAATAATGCTGTGAAAATTTGAAAAAAGATATAACACATCTGTCATGAACTCCCACCAGATCTCTTGGAAATGAGATATTTTTAATATTTTATGCTGAACACAAAATATCTTGAGGAAATGGTTTTATATTCTGTATACCAAAACAAAACCTTCAGTGTCAAATAAGTAATACTTTTTAAGGAGGCCCTTAGATGATGTTATTTTATATCTCACCACTCTTAAAATATAAAATTTATTTTAATAAAATGTATTCTGTATTTTTAAAAAGTTGTAGGCAATAATGAAGAAAGTGCTAGATGCGTCTGAAATTTTATTTGAAGCCTGGAATGCACCCTGATACAGGAAGAGACATTACTATTTTTACAGTGAGTCTTGCAAACAGGGAATTTTTTTTAATGATATCTAAATCAAATGAAATGCAGATATTTTGTACTTAAAATTAACCAAACCTCTAGCTGCTTTTATTCTAAAAATAACTTTGTCTTCCTTAAAACAATATTTAACATAGAAGTTTAAACCATGGTCTCCCACTGTATAATATTAAGAGCTAAATGTTTTTAATTTACTTGATTTGTCTGTTGTGTGTAACAGGAGGCAGAAATTATGTGTGTGTGAGAGACACATTTGAAAAATTTTAATGTGTAAAAGTTGAGTAAATCCCCATTTCATGTTTATTTTTGGTGGCAGGACACAGATTAATAAAAATATTAATTTGGATGACAGGAAAATGCACCTAATCAAATTCCGTAAGTCCTAATAAATCATTCATTTAAATATCTAACCTTAGACATGTTCTTTAAATAGATTTGTAATCCATATTAAAAAGAGAAACATATCCTGCTTGGCACATCTAAAAATACTTCTGCATTATGACCATGTTATTCCTGACACACAAAAATCTCTGTCCTTCCTGATGTGGTATTTGCCTACGCCATTTCTGCAGCTTTTTTCCCCTGGGAAGCCGCCAACTGTGATTGACCCCCATGTGCATTTACAGCTCCACTACTTTTTGTAAATTGAAATAGCACTGTGATGTCGGAGCCCTGTGTGAGGAAGGGACTCAGCACTACAGTTTACCAGACTGAGGGAGAGACTGTGCGTGTTACAAAAATGGCCCATAGGTTTCCAAGCAGGTGGTGATAACTGCAATAGTAACAGGGCACCTTACACTGTGCAAATCATAGTGGCGCTCTGTGTCAGCTTTGGGGGGGGGAAACTATGACTGCCCTCAGGCTCGGCTCAGCTGGAAAGGCAGGGTAGGAAAGGTGAACGACAAAATAAAATCATCAACAGAATTAAATCAAAGAAACAACAAAAGTCTTTATCAGCATATTTATCAGTATAGTTGTGGTAAAGGTATTACCAACAGTTTATCGGCTTAGATTATTCCTTCCAGGGGATGCAGCATTACTTGGAATATTAAATATTCAGATTGACCCATCCAAATTATTGATTACATTCTATGTCATTGTTTCTTCCTGGTCCTGTCCTTTTTCCTCCCAGTCTGCAAATTGTCTAATTGAGCATGAAGTCTTTCAGCAGTTGCTGAATCAGACCATAGCCAACTAAGAGTAAGAGTGGTCAGAAATGTGGTCATTAAAATTAAAATGATTTAGACACTTCTCTACTGTAAATTAATTTCTTATTGATATAAAGGGTTTTTTCAACCTTAGAAGGCAACTCAGAATAACTTTTGTCCGTTAATCTATTTTGACTTCATCTAAAGAATAATCAAGTTAATTGAGTTAATCCATGAGTTGACTTTTGCCTGGAGATTGTACAACATACCCCTGTCTTTGATACTTGAGGCAGGATGAGGAGGAGGAAGCACTCTAGCTTTTCCTGGGCCTGTTTCTTATGGGAATATTCTGATATATCATGTCTTAGGAAGCCATGGTTAATAATACGATTTTCTTTTTCCAATCTCACCTACTCTGGTACTTGTAATCTGTTCACAGTAGCTCTAGGCAGTAGCAAAGGGGGTGCAGACAGTTCTAGAAGAGAGCTGTGGAAATAGGTTTTGATGAATTATTGGTTTCTGAATGTGAGTTGTTCAGAGTAACTATGTGAGTCCACTTCCACGAAACAGAGAACGATCTTTGTTGTCGCTACTCAGGCATTACAGTCCATTGAGAGACTTTGTTATGGAGTAAAAACCTATAAAGATTTAAACCATTAATTCTGATTTGCAATTAATAGCATTGATGTTCTTAAAATAATGTATTTTTGTTTTCCTAAATATATAGTTATGTATTTTCTTACTTCTACACCTAACTGTATTTCTATTTGGGAACTGTCTGATTATAGAACTTGCTGAGTTTCACAGGCAATGTTCATCTGTCCTGTTTTTTTTAATGATGGTAATTCAGATGTCATCTCATTGCCTTAGTGTCTTAAAGTTCACCGTTTGGTTCCCTTGCAAATAGAGTTAATTCGGTGCTTTGCTGGCTTTGAACTAGAGGTAAAGAGAAGATAAGACTAAGGTGCTTGTAGTCTGAATATGACTTTAATGTATCTTACATGGGAATGAATATTTGTTTGTCTTTCAGTGCCTTAGTAAAGGCAAGAAATAAATTTTTCTTTACCCTAACTAGACACTGTGAAAAAGGCTGATGTTGTCTAGCTATAAAAAACCTTAATAAAGCTAACCCAGGAACTTGGAAAACAAGTTAATGCAGAACTGTGCTTGAAAGTCCCAAATAAGCATCAGTCAAAACAGGTTCACAGAGGAGGCATTTGATTCATTCAGCAGAAGTACGAGGGACCTCTCTCTTCCCACCTGGGATTCTGGTTCTTTGAGACAGTCTGCTTTTTGCAAAAGAATAAAAGGAAAGGTAAAAGCTTGCCTTCAACTAGACAAGGCAAGTGAAGACAAAGCAAGAGCATGTGTTCAAAGGATAGAAAGATAAAATTATATGGGGGAACTGACACCTTGCACTGGTTTAGAATTGAAACATGGTTTAACCTCTTTGACATGCAGGCCGGGACAGACAGTGAGGATTTGGTCTTTTCCTGATATGAACACAGAATGTCAACTTCCTTTTTGTTTCTGTCTTATTTGTTGGGGACAAGTTCAGAGCTTCTGGTGGTGTTTGCAAAAGTGATTTCTTGAGAAGACTGTCAAAGAGGATAAGCCACCAAACCAGGTTACCACCAGCAGTGACAGAGTAACATTCATCGTGCCTTATGATGTAACATTTAGGTAAGGTCTTCTAGGAGCTTGGAGCCTAGATGATTTTTTTCCCCTGTGTTTCTCTCCCTTACCTCCTCACTACCATTTTTTCCTAAAAGTTTTCAACTGGCGCTGTTAAGGATTAGGGTTTTAGGCAGAGCTTTGTAAACCCCAGCTATACTGGACCACCTTGGCAAGAGTAAATGCCCTGCTTCTCTGCCCTGCCCTTGGCATGGGCTTCCTAGCACATTTGGCAGTAGACAGATTTCCCTGCAAAGCATTCATTGTGGGTCCTACTAGACTGCCTTTTCCAGCTTGAGAAACCAGTGTGTTTTGATGTAGCCTCACTTTATCAACTTCTTTCCACTCTAATTCTGCATAACAGTCATCCTACTCTCTCAGCCCAGTATCAGTTTCTCTGTTTAAAGATCTTCATGGACATTTTAAAGCCATACAGATGACTAACCTAAACCATGGCAAGAGCAAGGACAGCTAGATGCAAATTCTGCTTCAAGAAAAAGAACCCAAAAGCCCTAGTTATAGTCAGGTACTGTACAAAGTTCCCTAAAAGTTTGAAAACTAGTATATAAGAAAGAAACAATGGACAGATGCAGTCAGAACTCTATTGTTTGGTGTGATAGTGGTTGTTGAAAGGACCAGCAACCTAATAATCGTGATTCTTAGTAAGCATATCAGCAAAGGAGTGCTTTAATGAAGAACTTGAAGGAAGATAATCAAATAGATTTACAGAAGTTTGTGAAAAGATTGCACAAAGCATATGGAGGATTGTGCAATAGGTGAGTGGAAGCAAGAGTCAGTTTCAAATGAGATGGGTCAGTTAGGGAGCAGGTAGGACACCAAGGTATGTCTGTATTGTTGGGATGCAGCTGTCTATGCTGTTAAACTATACAAGCAGTCCTTGGTACACTCTTGCCCATGCTAAATAATACTCTCAAATACTTTACAGACACAGTTCTAGAGTAAGAATTTTCCATGGGCCATTCCCAAGAGGCAGTTGCACACAATCACCTGTTTTGGAGTCAGAGAGTTTAGTTTAGGGAGCAAAGACATGGGCCATTCTGTGCCAGTTGAATTCAGTGCCCAGTAATGTTCCTGAGCGTGTTAACTTTATTAGCAGATGTAGCCTGTGCGTTCTAAAAGTGAGAACTGTCTTACATTTGATATGCTCAAGAAAGCAGAGCCAGTGAAGGATACAAAGAGAAAAGTGGGATGATGAAAGCAACAAACTAGGAAAACAATCTTTACAGTAGCATTCAGGATGGATACCTGCAGGGCAAGTTTTCATTGGCCAGACCAGAGAAAAGGACAATGTAGTAGCCATGATCAAGCTGATGAGTCTGGGCAGCAGTGCTAGCTCTATTTTAAAGATGTCATATAGAAAGAATCTACACAACAGTGACAGCTTGAACTGAGGCCAAAAAGTTGTTTTAGTTAAACATGATACCTGCCTTGTAATCCTAACTGATGACGTCTCCAATGATCAAGAAGAGACGCAGTAGGAAGGTTTGTAAAGGAAAGCTTAAAGACTCTTATTTTGATGTGTTGAATTTCAGGTGACATAATCACCTGTGAAGAAATCAGAGCCACAAGATTTTAGCTGAGACAAATGGAGCCTAGTTTGGACTGATGAAGTATGTCTTAGTGTCACTTGTAGCTTACTCACTGTAGAGATGGTAAGTTGAATTATAACAAATTACTGGGAAGGTATAGAAAATGAGAGAATGGAGCTGAGAGTGGAGTTGTGTGGAGGAGAACCAAGGAAGGGTCATGAGGAGGGTTCAGTAATAGACATGCTGAAGATGTGAAAAGTGAAGAAGGAGTAAAACCCAGGGAGGACATTGCCACAGTAGGAAAAAGAAGACAATATCAAGAGAAAGGAGCATGTCAGTGGTAGCTGAGAGGTTAATGTGGAAGAGAATAAAGAATCAGTTTTGAAAGCTAAGCAAAGAAGACTTAATGTAAAGGAAAAAATCAATTGTATTTTATATTAGATTTTTACCTTTGTTTTCAATGTCCATTAAAGGCATTCATTTAGCAGCATAAATGAAACTCTTTCAAAGCTGAATTTCTTATTATGATTATGTAAATGTTGCAAGTTGATTAAGTCTTTGTAGTTATGTTTTGGCTCATAGCAACATCTTTATCAGCAGCATAATTCATACTGTAGCAGTTATCATGACACTAGAGAGAAATATCAATTTATTTCTTAGAGCTAGTTGGCTTCACTACATAGTTGAAAAATCATTGGCATCTAGTCAAACCATGCTCACACAAAATACACCACACTAATAAACTAAGGTCTGATATGAGCTGTATTGCTTTTAAAGTTAAATAAATGCATATCTAACCTATATCATTATTTTAAAGCTATATGTAATAATGTAAGTACTAGAACAGTTAAATTCAGTAGGTTGTTTTGTTCATCAGGTACATGGGTGCAGCTCTCATAGAATTTGTTTTTTTGTACAGGCAAAACTGGTTTCTTTTCATCATATTTTTACTCTCATGAATTTCAAGAAGGAAAGTGTATAGTGTAAGCATTATCACTAATGAATATGTTTTCAGAAAGATCAGACAGAAGATAGTTTGAATGTAACCCCAATAAAAAGATATAATTACAAAGAATAGGAAATTTTGTATCTAATTTGTTGAGAGTATGAAGAAGCAAAACATCTGAATTTTTATTTTAAATTTCGGTTTCAGGTTTATAAAAGGCATAGACATGGTATCAAAGGCAAACTTTTTTTTTTTTTTTTGATTTGAGACTTCCATAGTTGTACTTGTCTCTTATTTATTTGTATCGTGCATACAATTAGTAAGACCTGATTGCAAGACATGCAGCGATGGCAGATTCACCACCAGGTTCTAATCCATTCTGGCCCTTCTGTGCAAATGTTAGCACAAGTGGCAGGAGTGGGAACAGCAGAGTGATGGATGGCAGTTAGGGAAGCAGGATTAGTGGTGAGGTGGAAAAGAGAGGCCAGGACAAGAAAATGCATCCCTCTGAAATGCTCCCTTTTGTCAACAGTGAGCAAGAACCACTGTCTCCAAAAAGCCTTGTTTGAGCTTCCTGAAGAAGAGGAAGAGTGGTAGGGCCTTATCTACTGATACTAAGAAAGAAAAATGCATAGTGCTGGCTGACAGTGGCTTCTGAAATTTGATTCTAGTTTTGTCACTAATGCCAGCTTGCTTCATCCTTCCTATTTTAAGACTGCACAGAAAACCCTCAGCAGCAGCAGCAGCAAAGTAGATGTTGCAGTGCATGAAAATTTGTTTTCAAGAAAAACAGAAAAAAAGTGTGAACTCCAGCAGTCAGACATCTGCCTTAGTATTATAATGGATTATAATGCTTGCAATGGCTTAAAATACAGAGATGCAGGGCCCCTGACTTCTTGACTGTTTAACAGACCAGTGTTGTTCCCCACTTCACCTCTCTTATCCATGGGGAAGGGAGTATGAATTGTGCCTATAAACTGATAAGAATTTCCCTTAACAATAAGACATGGGGGTTGAAAACAAATATTGTGTGATCTCTACAATAGCCTTTCACGTAGTAAAACTTCAGGCTATTTTTCCTCAAGAATAGAGCTTTTAGATTATTTTACTAATATTGGCTAATGTACATCTGTGAACAGTCTCTCGTAAGTCCAAGATGGCGATTATACCTTCTCATGACAGTCACAAAAGGTAGCTGGATGTAAATGAAAAGGAGGCCTAAAGAACGACAAGATTCACACTTTGTTAAAATGTAGGTTGAGTTCTTTGAAGATATCCATTCAGGTATCTTGTATGATCTTCTATCAGGATTGTATCTCCATTCCCGTTTGTTTGACATTACCTGTTTTGAATAGGACAACGGCTCATTGTTGCTGTCAGTCACGTTTCCAGCTAAATATTCATCCGGTCCTTTGTGGCTGCCGTTTGTATCAGGAGACCAGACCGGCTTCCCCGGGCTGCTCTGCCATTTGCCAACATATCACTGTTGCACTTGTACAATTTCTGGTGAGACAAGCTCAGACCTGGCTGCTTTTCTCTCCATCACAGAGAAAAGAAACGTCTCTGGTGCCTACTCTGTGGAGAAAGTTGATTCATGTGTAAATGATCAGTTGGCCTTTGTTTGCTTGGCCTGGGGAGAGTACACATGCAGATAAAAGGCTCACCGGGTCAGGGCTTCCTACATGCCAGTTTCTCCAGTGGCCGCGGTGACAGTAGTAGAATGGTTGTCACAGATTATCAGACAGGCTGTGATGTCTTATCATTATTTACTCACAGTTTAGTGCAGAAAATAAATTTCAACAGGCAGGAGGCTTTTATAACGTTTGAGCAAAGTGTTCATCATAGCTGGGTGGTGTTATTATCATCAGCCTTCAGTATGAGGCTTTTTAAACATCTGTATAGATAGCTTTGATGACTGTACTCATGTCTTTATACAGAAATGCTTTGCTTTAAATACTTGTTATATGCAGACTGAGAACATGCTTCAGCCTACCCAGCCCTCAGCAAAGTAGATATTATCTGAGTACCAGGAAAACACTTCTAAGATCTTATACTTAAAAAAAAATGGTAGAGGGATGGTTGTATCAGTTTTGCACTGAAACAATTTTAGAGATTGATTTTTGTGTGCTTACAATTCCCAGACACAGTATTAAGCAGCTCTCAAATTCTTCAGACACCCCATGTTGTGTCTTATTTAATAATGTAGTTATAATATATTTGTCTATTTTACAATGTATTTGTATTGGCATATAAAGTGTGCAGCAGCTGGAAACTATGTGGGGGTGGCAGAAAGCTATTTGATCTACAAAATCAGTTATCTGTCACTCAGTTGCCTTTCACTGAAACATAGTAAAGAATCATTATGGGCTTATTAGCAGTGCTGATGTAAATGCATTTTATATGCCATTTTCAGATCAACAGTTATCCACACAAAAGTAAAGTTGTTAAGTACAACCTGCTTTGTTTAAGAAGGCAAATCATAAATCAGACAGGATATTAAGCTTATGAAATGTAAATTCAAGACCTTGAGGGTTTGATCTATCAGGTCTACTTCAGTTTAGACGTAGGGGGCTCTCCTTCCATTGAATAACCAATAGACAAGGTTATCTCTGCTAACTTATTGTTCTCATCTTAGCTGCTTTTGTAACAACATTATGGATGGGTTTTAAAAAGCCTTTGTAGGAAAAAGCAAGCTTTACAGTATATTTAAAAAACATGAAATTAAGTGGCTCAGACTGGATTAGGAGAGTGAGGGTATAACTTGTTGCATACCAGTTTTATATCTCCCATGAGAATTCTTTTCGTTTTTCATTGTTAGTAATGATATCACATTTCTTGTATATAATATTGATGCTATTGAAATCACTTAACAGCTTTATTTGCCAGAGAGAACCTGTCTAAAAAAAGAAAGTTGTTAATGCTAATATTTTGAAATTCACCTCACATCCCTTGTTACTCTTTCATTTAGTTATTTTAATTCCATTTTAAAAATTCCCACACTGTTTCAGAATCTAAGTTTTCTCTTGATCTTGTCAATGCAGTTTGAAGCAAGTGTCTTCGAAGCTACTAGTAAGTTCACTTTCTCTCTCCTTCTATGGAATAGCAAGAGCCTATGTGCCCCACATTGGGGATAGGAAGGACATTTGGAATATGATCAAAAGGCAGTTCTTCAGAGTGTTGTTCTACCTTCTCCTACGTACTTTATCACTTCATTTTATCAGCAGGAATATATGATGTCTGAAACCAGACAGCAGAGAAGTTTATATTTGTATACTAATAAAAGTCTAATTGGTAACTGTGCTGTAGCAGGAGGAGGCTTGCCCACATGGGACATGCCAGCTTTGGACCGGGGAAGCCCACTTCCGTAGCAGCACCTCTGATCAGTGCAATGGGACTTGTTCAGGAAACGCAAAAAGCAACACTGTGTGTCCTAGTGACATGCGTCTCAGAAAGAAAAGGTTTGGTAATTCATTCCAAATATTTCGCTGGCAGTACCAACACTCAGCTGGTAATAAAATGAGCTGCTATTGGGAAATGGCTGGTTATGACCAGGTGGGATTTCAGATGGTGCATTTAGGACTGTGAATTAGCAGGTAATGACAGCAGTGAGGTCTGCAGCTTGAATAAGTCTTGGTTTGATTGGATCGATAAAAGCTATGGTCTCACCTACAAGCCAACCTAACTGTATGGTACCCTTAATTCTAGTATGTTGTAGCCTTATCAGTATAAAACCACATTTTCTGAAATGTATCTTGATAAACCAATCTCAAAGGCACCCAGGAAAGTTAGTAATTTTTTTCCCCAGTAATATCAACCTGTTTGTATAGTAACAGAACTGAAATATTTGGCAATTCTGTATGTATACAAATATGCTCCGTGTGTATAAGTATGGAACACAGTACACAAATATACCATTTACTTAATATAAGCAACAACATTCTGTGGCAATTTTCCTAAGGATATATTTTATACATCTGTGAAGAGATATATCTATGATATAATTATATGACAAATAAAAATATTTGAAGGTAGTGAACAGATTTGTTTATATGCATAATCATTTACTTAACAGGATAGCTGAACTCAAATGCAGAATTCTTATTTACATTGTGCCATAAACATACATACATACAAGTACCAGTCATAAAAATAAACCTTTATTTCAGAGAACTTAGTCTAATGGTATATGTGAGTACTGTGTGCTAAACTGCAACACAGCCTGAACACTGCAGTGCAATTAACTAGGTATGTGACTTCTTTCAATGGGATCCTACATTGACTTTATTTTAAAAACAAAGTTAAGTCATGTCTCTGACATGAGGTTAAAATGGGCAGATTTTCAGGTGAGTCTGGCATGTGTTTGTGCATGAAAATGTAAATGTAGTTGCACACCTGGTTTGTGTTCACAGACATTTTGATTTATGAGCACAAATAAATAAATGTTACAAATTATATATGCATTTAAACTGCATGACACTTAAAGATTTGCATGTCATTTGCGTTATATGTAAAATTTGAGCCCACCGAAACAGGGGGGAAAAACAAGCAAGAGAGGTCGTTGAGCTGAAGTGACTTTTGGCAACTTTCCCCATTAGGTAAGGAACCATTGCAAAGAGGAAAAATGTCTGTACACATTTTTGTGTTTGCAGTTATATATCATCAATTAATAGCAAACAACTTTTGTGCAGTTTAATATCTGAACTGAATTATTACTTCGAAGTAGCAATATTTCACATTCTTACAACTTAATAACTAATAAAACTTTCTTTGTGCCATTATTTAGTGAAGACACAAAAGCAACAGCAAAGCTAACTATACTGTCATAAAGTCAGTGTAACAGTAATTCTCATAGCTGCGCATCTCACTATTTTCTGGATTACTTTGCAAATAATAAATCAAATTCTTCCTCAAGCTGACATGCCAATAATTTCAAATTTGAGTAGCTTTATGTGAAGGATGTTGATACATTTCTACATGAAGTAATCTTTGATAGCTCAGCAGACTGACAACCTTAACACTTATAATGCCCCTTTGTAACAGTATGGCACCCTGAAAAAATGTTAAGCTACTTAAATGTATAAAACCGTAGGGATTCTGTTTGAGGTATGCCTCAGCAAGCTTGACTTTGGCCTGTTCCTTCTAAGAGAATCTGGAAGATGGAATAATTGTTTAGGAGTTTTGGTGCTTTTATTTTTAATTTAAGAAATGGAAATGGATAGGACAGAAAGGGAATTTCTGCATCATCCAGTTCCATGTCCTATAATTTCAAGCTTCCAGGTAATGAAGATAAGTCCTGTGGGATCCATAAAACATTTAATCCCCACACATCTTATACCAAAAAAAAGTCTTTCCAAACTGTTTTATAGACTTGATTCCTATAATACAAAAATCCCAAAGGTACAACTGGTGTGGTGCTGCTGGAAGATAGCAGGAGACAGGCATAGTCCCTCCAGCATCTTAGGTCTCTCCAGGAGCAAGGGGGTTGTCTGGTGAGCATGCTCACGTGATTATAGAGTAGTGAACCATGCCATGTGTAAAGTAAGGCAAAAAACTAATAATTTTAAGTACTCTTATGTGATATGGAATATTTCTCTGTTGTAAGAGCTATGTGCAAGTGCCAGCTCTTCATCATTTTATATTGAAAGTTTGTCATAAATTCACAGCTTCAAATTCTTTGCAAAAGTGCCAGAGGAGAAGAGTTTTTATGCTGCCATTTGTGTTACAATTTATTTTATTTTCTTTAAAGGGGCTATGAGGGCACCAGTCATTGCCCAGTCTGGGTGGTATGTTGTAGTAAGACACTAGTAAACACAGCAACAAATAGTAGTTGGTAATATTCAAAAGTTATTGGCCATAAAACAGAGATACGAGCATGTCAAGTGTTTTCTTATCTGAATGATAATATGATGAATGAGCAGTATAATTGTCATAAATAGGTTACTATTGAGAATATGAATCTTTATATAGGTGATTGCTTGTTAGGGTAGATTAATAGTTTTATAATTTGCAGGACTTATTACATGTTTTATGTGAGTACGAGGTTCCCACTTTTGAAATTGAGCCCTTATGACTTGACTGGACTCAGCAGTTTTTCTGTATTTGAAATTGATCAACTAAATTGTTGTTTTGGGGGGTAATTGATGCCGTTTGCAGTGGAGTGGCCCGGGGCTCTGCTGCCCTGCCTTTGCATCTCATTCCAGAGAGTACTGGCATGTTAGCACAGAAATGTAGATGCTAATAGCTGAGGCAAGAAAAACAAAAAATAGACGGTTATCATTCCAAAGTTATTCATTATACGTCATGGCATTATGCATCATACAAAGTAAAAATTTAGATGCACTATTTTCTTTCCTGTCGGATTGTCATTAAAGTTACCATTGTTATGCTTATTCTGCCTTTGTATGATTTTTTCATATTAGTTTGTTTGTTTGTGTGGTGGGTTTTTTGTTTGGTGGGTTTTCTGTTTGGTTTTTGGTTTTTGTTTTTTTTAAACTGTTAACCAAACCTCAAATAATAAGTAACTGTTAACTAAAGATATGGTAGTGCACTTTAGGGACAAGTTTTCAGATGCATATGAATTGATTACAGAATAATAGTGCTTTTAGTGACCAGCCATTCTTAGCTGCAACAATGTATGAAATGTTCAGAGTTCTAACTGACTGACATTATCTGCTATTCTGTACAGTGGCAGACTATTGCCTAATCAGTTCAAGCTCATCCTAAAGCAAACAGTGACAAAATGCAAAATATTTTGTGTTTTATGCTTTTGTGCTTATACGTATGCTGTGTCTTTTGAGTTGAAATTTGTCTCATGCAGCAATTTCAACACTTTCATGAGCCCCTAGATTTGTAGAATCATGGCTTATGCCTTCTCAAACAAGGCAAACGGGATTTCCATCTGAATTGCTATATTCGATCTGTAACAGATGCTGTTCAGCTCTTCTATTAGTTTACATACTAATGTTTTGGGAACTTCTGGTGGCCACCCAAGGAAAACATTATAACAAATCATTTATTTTGCCTTGACATGAGGTTTGTTTTGAACAAGTAGCAGGTTACTACGAAACAAAGCTAGCCACACCTAAATCTCTTCAAGAGGGGATCGTGTTGATGTGCCCAATATGATTATGGTATTTGTGGTCTCTCCAGATCACTGCAGGTCTTCATCTCCTGAGGGAATTAAAGAATGGAAACACAAAGAAAGTTGCTTCAGTTGCTTTTTTGTATACCTCATTAATTTATTTTTCCATCTCTTATTCTTTATGGTAATCACACCACCATGATGCAGCTCTAGCAGTCATATCCCCATACAGCCGTGCCAGGCTCTCAGATTGAAATGACAGTTGCTGTTAGTTAGACTAAGATAAGAATATGACTAGTAGTTTAGCAGATATGACTGACAGTTGTAGGTAACTTTGCTTTATTTAGACTAGGAAGGCTAGGAAGTTAGGTGACCTGGAAACTTCAGAGGTGAGAAAGTAAATGAACTGGGCCTTTCCACTGGCAAAGATCAGAGAACCAGCTTGATTGTGAGTGATTCAAATCATAAAAATTTTATATTATTAAGATGAAATGATATTATCATATCTGATTACAGATTACAATAATGAAAGAAGGGTTATGCATAAAGCTGGTGTTCTTTTGTCTTTGAATCTGTGCTTGTGCTGATATTCCCATCTACAGATGCTCCCAAATCCTCCTTGAAACTTAGGGAAATCAAGTAAGATTTTCTCTCCCAACAAGATTAATTCCCTATTGGTGTTCTTTTAAATAATCATTAGTTCTTACTTTAAATGCCTATTTCTTTTCTTCTTAATTTCATTCACTACCAATATAATTGCCAATATACATTTCATAGCATGTATTGTATGAGTTCTCTTTATCTGAGCTGTGTTACACTGTTCTTCATTTACTCATTATAACTGAAATTATTTTGTCTACTACTGTAAAAGCCAGGTCTGTTTAGGGCAGCTCTCTCCATTTCCATGTAATATCTAGAGCTCAGTGGAGGAGTCTGGTGGAAAAAGGAACACATGATCTTCAAGGGCAGCACAAAACTCTAAGCAATATGTACAAAAATTGTATCAGAACAGCTCCAATAAGCACCATCCCCCCAGGCAGCAAGTCTCCAACCATTAACACTAAGAGCAGTTCCCCATTTCTGAATTACATGGCCACAATCCCATTTCCCTTGCTCCATCTCCCTTGGTGCTTGCTTGGCAGCCTTTATCTCCTCCCTCCCAACAGCAGTAGAAGTCCCTGTGCTTTTGCCTTTGAGCTGGTTCAGAGCAGGCACTGACCTGGAGATGCTGCTGTGGAGCTCAGAAGATCTTTTTCTCTCATTCAATATGGTGATTTTTCACCTTTCAGTCTGCTCTGCTTGAAGTAACTGCCTATGCCCAAAGCTAGCCTGGTGATCATGTAATTAAAACCTATATTGTAATCCAAATGAGAGGTCAATAGGGAGAATGTTCTGCTATTTACTAAACTGAGTGTCTAACTTTGCCCTTGAGTTTGCACTTCTAATATTCTCTCAATGTAGTTTTCTGTAATTATTCTTTTTATTATTTTTAACCAAGATAAAAGGAAAAAGAGAAATACTACCATGTGATACTATACTGATATCAGTCAGTTGCAGAGTTAGAAACTTTAGATCCAGAGCTTAGCTCTCAGATACTTGAACTTGAATTCATTATATGTCATGATGTACATCATACAATGGTGTACACATTATGATACATACATACAGTGTTTGATGTATACATACAGTAGTGTAAAGTAAGCTGATACTCTTAGTATTAGAGTAGTAGACTATCACCTTCTCTATGATCCAAAACTAGAGGAGAATGAAATGTCTTTTCTTCACCTACAAATCTGCTTCCCTGATGTTCTCATCCCTTTTGCGTGTGCGTGTGCGTGTGCATGTGTGTGTGTGTGTGTGTGTGTGTAGTCTCTTTGCATAGTCAATCTCCTGTCTCAGTTTCCTCCGGCCCCCAAGACTAGTTCTCTTCTCTCTTTATTTCCATTAGGCTGCTTTTTCCTTCTTCCCTTACTTTGCCTGCAATCCAGCAGTGGAAATCGGAGCACAGGAGAGAGGGCGTCCCAGCTCTTAGTTCCTGTGCCTAATGCCACAATGGCCTGTGGCGTCTGGGAGCAGCCGTTGCAGAAGAGGTCTGGCCAGGCCCCTTCAGCCCTGGGCTGGAGTTTGCCCATTGCAAATAGCATCTCCAGAGGAATCTTTGACCAGTTTAGCTGCCAAATTCTGAGGAGTCTTTGCTAAGAATATGCAAATGAGACTTTTTCAAAGGTTTATAGCTGGGCAAAAGCTGGGTGATTTTTCATGGGAACTGCAAAAGGACAACAGGGACCATACCTTCCAAATTTCAAACAGTTGCTGGGAAGAATAGAGACGGAGGAGCTTCTCAGCAAAATTCTCGTAAGGCTTGCTTTCTCTTTTTTCTCCAACAGGGGCAAAACATGTTTTTCCTCAATCTTATTTCCTGAAGTAACTAAATCCTTTTAGTTGAAACATCATAATAATAATAATAATAATAATAATAATAATCAGCCTCAGGCTGAGACAGAGCATGGGAATTTTCATTTCAAATACTTAGCTTGGCAAAATTTATAAGCAACTGAAAACAATCTCTTATAATGTGAACTATTGAGTTCTCTAACTACAGAGGATCTACTTGCTGTCTACACAAAAGTCAGATAAGAATACCTCCATGACCCATTTGGGATACTTAACCAATTTTATAAGTATCTGCTTTTCATATTTCAGAAATCCATATTAAGCAATGGGTGTCCTAAGGAAGCATTTGTTTCTACCACTTTTCAGGCCGTGCCAAAGCTCTTGTATCTATTTGATTAGTTAAGCATGTCTGTTACTGACTTATTTTATTTATTTATTTATTTACTGAAGCATTTTTGTTTTGAAGCTTAATTCAAATATTTGCACGCACACTAGAAATCCAGCTCAGTCAGCACAATAAAAGTTCAGCTTCTTGTTCCTTAGAGAGGCATTCTTAGCATCTTCTGGACAGAAAGTATGAAAATAAAAATAGTCAGGAATAAGATGGTTCTTCATTCAGATTAGTAAAAAAAAAAAAAATTCTGTCCCCCCACCCCCAGCACGTAGACTCATGAGGCAAATCCTGAAGTTCTTACTTAGTATCTGATTATATTCTGAAAGAAATCATGCCTATAGACAGGATACACTTCCATGACAGAGACTGTGCTCTGTTCTTCTGTCAGGAGCCAAGGTTTGTTTTCACTTCTCCTCTTGTGAAAGAGTGTGAATATCTGTGCTATACAGATATGAAGGAGGACACAGTGGCCCCAACATGAGAGCTCTGTATTCTGGTTTCTAGCAACTTCAGAAGACATGACCCTGATGAACAGAGTTTCTTTGCTGTTTTCCTGACTGCAGCTGCTTTCATGGTCCTTCTTAAATGAAGGCTTTTTCGGCATGGAAGCAAGTTCCATGGAAACGTAATACAGCTTTATTTTTGCCGTAGTGTGTCAACTCTTTGCAGGGCAAAGAAGTATATCTCATCCGCCCAGACCAGTTCTTCTCAGTCCTTCCGTCCCCTGCCTGGCAGCCGTCTTCTCCTTTGCAGGTGCCCAGAGATGCAGACCAGAGAATGGGGCAAGGTTTCCCAAGCTGGCTGGCAGGAGCTGACTTTTCCTACTGCACAGAGACATCTGTATTCAGAGCAAATCCTGTCTCTGAAAGGAACTATCCCCTTGGTTTGCATTCCTTCCTAACTCAGGTGCAATTCCACAGGTTTCCAGTATGTTTGAATTTGGACATGGAAAAACAACACTGAAACACGTGAAATCTGGAACATTGTGCTGTAAAGCTCTGTGAGTTTCCTGGGGAAAGTACCAATCATATAGTGCAGCCTTAGATTACAAATGCAAACTGTTTGTGTCATTTCGGTACTAGAGCTGAAAAACATGTCAAAACAGATGGGTATGTTGTTGACTGAAAGTTCTTTGCTTTTTAGTCAGTCATAGATTCTTTTTTTTTTCACAACAGACTGAAAAAATGTTTTCTTAATTTAATATAGGAATATATTGTGTTTATAATGTTTCATTTATCCCTAGACTAAGGGAGAATGTACTGTACATATTCCAGCCACAGTGCAAGTTTTCCTTAACTGCCTGTATATGAGCTCCCCTCTAACTTCCCTCTACAGGAGATTTAGTTTTCATATTAGCTCATTGCAGGATCTCTTATGAGCAGTGACTGTCAAACTGTGCTTGTCTGCACATTTGTGCATGCTGATATTGTTCTCATTTAGACCAACTTCAGTTCCCACCTCAATCTTGTTTTTCCCCATGCCATTTTTTCCTAATATATCAACAGTTGTTTTAAACTTATTTTGAATAAACAACTTACAGTGGTTTAGACAAACCAAGCCAGATTGAAGCAATAAGTATTAGAAGATATGCACAGGGCACAAACAAAAGAATTCCCCAAATGTATTTAAGCGGTTTTCTTCCTGCTTTTTTTAATATAATATTTGTGGGCCAACTGTGGCAATAACTGATAATTTTAATACAAGATGATATAATTCTGGTTCAGCGATTCTTTAGAGAGAAATTACCCTGACAACGTCTTTTCGTTTTGTTCTAATTTTATAAAAAACTTGATATTCTAGATGTAGGAAAAGAAAATAATTTGAATCACCAAGTTTTGAAACTCATTTAAATATTTCATCTTCCTTCCACTTCCAAATATACTTTCCTGGCAGGTTCTTGCTTTTCCTTCTTCAGCTCTCGAGGTTTACCATCTTCTAGCTGAGAGAGACTAAACTAAAGTTTTCTTGAGAACCTGCTAAATGTTTGGCAAAAGATCTCTACCATGACATGAAGGATCTTGCTCGATTTTTCTTGGAGCTCAGCACTCTGACTTAGCAGCGCTACAAATGCACACACTGATTCTGTCAGAAGACTCCACGTGGAAAGATCAATTTTTAGATCAGGACTGTATTTTGAAATGTAAACTGGATTTGGAAATGCACCAAGGTCATTAAGCTTCATTATTTTCTCTCTTTTCCTTTTTTCTCTCCTCTGCCTTGTAGTTGTTTCTTCAACATTGAAATGCCTGTGTTGGCTTGAAGATAGGTTTTTGGAGGGTGATGGTGTTTATTAAAAAAAAAAAAACTAATACGTAATAGTGAATCAGTCCCCATTTTGCAATAAATATGATCTGCCAAATGGAATTTATTTAAATAATGAAATGGTTAAATGCTGCTCTTTTCAGCTCTGCAATTGGATGATTAAGAGCAGATTAGCAGAAAAAACTTGATTTTGGGGGCTGCATTCTGGCATTTTGTGCTATTCCTGTGGTATACAAGGCAGGAAATGATCGGTGCTTCCTTCTGGAGGAATCCGTGTTCATCCCTCACCGTGGACCATGCCTGATTCGGCTGAGCTGTCTCCAGCTGCAGCTCAGAAATGGGGCCCTTGGTGATCATGCTTGTAAACACAGAGTGAGAGTTTCCCACTTTTGAGGCTTTTTTTTCTCTCTCTCTCTCTTTCCATCATGAACTTAATATTTCTCTTCACTTTTGTCCCAGACTTTTGAGTTCTTTATTCTGCTAGTGATAGACTCACCTCCCACACACACACACTCATGCATCTGACTCAGAGGAACAAAGAAATTTTAGGCTGGAACTTGGCAGCGGTCACTGTATCCCTAAACATAAAGTACCTTCTCATTTTGTCTAAGTTATGACTGTGCTTGGCTTCATCCTGTCTGTTCTGTACCTCACTTTGCTGTGCTGTCAGTCTTTACTGTCTCTCCCTCATGATACCTTTCTTTAACTCATCACTACTTCGATGGCTCAGTGAGGCCTCCCCTTCCCAAAATGAATTGCGGATACTGAGGCTGTGATTGATTTGCTTGTCTTGGTAATATTATTCACTATACTGATTCAGAAGTAAGAAATGAGGAAAACCCACCGGAGAAAAGTATTGAACATTTCTAAACATATCAACCATTTTCTGTAGCAGAGAGAAGGGATAAGTGGGGATTAAAATGCAGCCTTATGGTCATTAATCTCAAATGCTGCCTCTAATGACATCTTTGAGGTTAAGTAATAGGAACTGTGATATTATTCAGCTTAGTTAGATTTAGTGTAATTCATGTCTGCAGAGCTTTTTTGAATTAGTGCTTAGTCTTAAATTGCTGGTTTCTATGATATGGTAACTTCAGAATATCACATATTAAGTCTTGATATGTTATGAATTAGGGTGTAGAAGTCTGAAATCCATGAGACACATGCCAAAAAATACAAGTTCCGGAGTAGTTCTAAAGCAAATATGCAATTAATTTAGTTTGCAACATTAAACAGCTGGGATGGCATCCTTACAAATAATTCTTTCCCACCCTTTATTTACTGTTCCAACCTAGATGTTGGAAATGGCCACTGGAGACAGGCTCTTTTGCAAAGCTATGTTCATGAGCTTCAGTGTTTGCCCAGCACAACTGATTCTTGCCTCGCACTTCACCTCATTGGGCTGTAATAGGTGCAGACCTGTATTGATTACTGTGACTTACAGGAGAGAAAAATCTTTGCACTTCAGATTGGACATAAATTATAAATAGCATCTCTAAAGGCTGTGAGGTACAGAAATGGCATTCTTCTGAGACAGCCACATGTAAAGCTGTTGTTGTAGAGGTTATTAACTTTATGATTGCAGCGCAGGTGTACTTGACCCACAACAATGATCATTGTCCATAAAATCTTGCAGTCTGGGCTCAATCACCTGCTTTTTTCAAGAACGTTCATTAGCAATGGCCAGCAAAGGTCACACTAATAAAAGAAGGTTAACACTCACTATATCAGTGTAAATTCACTGGTGAAACAGCATTATCTTCTTTCCATCTTTCTCACTAATATAGCCATGCAGACTTCTGTAAGTAGGTCACATAGGTCTTAGGTATACAATGTGTATGTGTGTTTGTAAATATGTGTTTGTGTACATATATACACAGCAGCTAATGAAACACAAATGAGAAAAATGTATCCAATATGGGTCAGCCATAAGTGACTTATTGCAAGTGCAATAACTCAAATTTTAATTTTTGATCAATTTTTTTCCAGATATTTCTTGTACTTACTTGATAGAATTAAAATTTTATCAAAATGAACAGAGAACCTTCCAGTGACTCCCAAAATCTGAATTTTTAATTCCGTTTGTCACGTACTGCTTGTATTCTGTGGGCCTAGCTCTGTTGTCCTAGGCATTGCACAAACACAAATATTTCCTTTCCCTGAAATCACCAGAAAGTGTACTAAATTGCTCATGAAACCATCAGTCTTACTAGAATGCCTATTCATTTCTTTTACCATTCAGGGTAGGGCTGTCATATTTCCATGGATGTGTCCTCCTTCACAGCTACAGCTGAATGGTAAGCGCAGCCTGTGACCAGGTTTTTGAAATACTGGCCGAAACTAGATCTGGGACTTTCTTCTGTTAAGAAAAAAAAAATGTGGTGGAGGAAGAGGAGCTCAGTCAAATACTACCAGCAACTGGAAGAAGGCAGAAGGTGTTGGCAAGGCAATGAAGAGACAAGGTGTCAGGGCATGCAGAACTGGATCACTGGAGTATCAGTGAGGTAGAGAGGGTGAGATGGGTTTGAAGCATATCAGGAAAAGGGAGGAATCCAGGAGTGTGAGGTCAGGAGAACTGGGCTAGGTTGGTTGTTCAGGTGGAGCAGGATTTAAGGCCCAGGTGGTGGGCAAGGGTTCAGAAAAAGCTGCAAGATGAAAAAGTTTTGGCGGGAGGATTTCAAAAGTACATGCCTTGGACCGAAGAAAATTTGGCAAGGAGTGGGAAGGTATTTGGGGAAAATTAAGTGAGGAGCCTTGGGGAGGAGTGAAGAGGACGTTTGTCCCTCTGAGGCTTACATACCTATTCAGCCTTGCAGGGGGGCCTCTCTGTCTGCTTCAGACACATGAAAATATTTGCCCTGTCAGGCCTGAGGTGTTTTTGAGCATATACAGAAGTGATCCTGCAATAAGGCGTGTGTGGAGCTTTAAGGTCAGAACCTGAGGTGTTGGAGGAGTTCAGACACCTCGGGGGTTAGTTAGCAGCTGAATCAGGATTTGCAGGATCATTTGGATTTAGGCTGTTAAATTTCACCTACCTTGATTTAAAGTAATAAGTCCTTTCTGACACCTGGTTTTAGACTGCTTTAGGCGCCTGGAACAGGTGTCCACCAGGAACGGGAAAAACAGTGGATAGCCCTGTCTCAGCCCTTCCCTTTCCTTCCCCTCACTTGGCCTATTCCTACCATACTGCAGTTGCAGCCAGTGAGAGGGGAGGACCAGATGGAGAAAAGTTTCATTCAGCTCTCCCTCAGGAGCAAAGCTGGCGTTGCAGAGGCAGCTTCTAACTTCTTTTCCTCTTAGTCATCATAAAACGAGCCTCTGAAAGACAGCCAGAGGGAATTGCCTTTCCTGTGGTTTGTCCAAGGGGAGCTGCATGCCAAAGGACCACAGCAGAAGCTGAAAAACGCCAAAGACAGCGTTGGCGGGGTGGGGTTGGGTTGGGGCCAGTCAAAGGCAATAGCAGGAAGACAGAGCAGGCGGGTTAATGAGGCAGGAAGGCAGCTTTGGAAAATGGATCCAGGTTTTTGTGTCCTCTTTTCCTTTCAAAGATAGGGGGGGTTTTATGATAAGTAAGGGAGAATGTGAGTAGTAGTGACAGGGAAGCATAAGACTGAATTTCCTTTGCATTTAATTGTAAATGTAAAAGAAAAAAAAATCTCATTTCTATACCTATGAAAATACTGAGTTTGTGGTGACTGTAATCTTTTGACTACACAGATACAAAAGGACGCAAGAATCCAGGAGGAGATTTAAAAAAAAAAAAAAAAATCCCTTCTTTGAAATATTTCTTATGTAAAATATTATAAGCATATTCGTTGGGAAGGAGGGTAAGGGGAATTATGGGAGTTCATTTATTCCCTGAAGGTTTATTGTGTTTGATTTCAGATTCTTAATGAAATTATAAAAGCACTAGTCTCAGTCCTTTATGGTCCATGAATGTTTCCTTTACAGTCCCTTATATTAGGGACTGTTTCTATCCCTTGAAAAACTCTCTTTACTTTAGTGACCTTTGAGCAGATGCTAATATTAGCATTACAGGGTCAGGCCCGCCATAGTAAAAGCTGGTTAATGACCCTGATGGCACTCAGGCATATGAGGATACAAATAGTTTCTTTCCTAATTGTTTTACCTTGTAGCCCATGGCCAAATCTGGCTGGTTTCCTCATCACTGCTCTGTGGCTGCTGCTTCAAGAGGTGCCAGGTAAAGGTAGGGCTCCTCACACTGCCTGCACAAGCCCGCTGTTGGCCAGCTGGCCAGCACAGAGTGGCTAGCCGTGGAGCGCGCCTTCCCCCAGGACGCTCTGATGCACTGGCATATTGCATCTGGGATCCCAGCACACTCAGATCCGTGGAGCTGCACAGGAGCTGCAGAGTTTGCATGACCTGGTTGTTAACAGTGTCGTCCGGGTGTTCAGGGACGGCGCAGTTCTCCCAACTCGGTTCCTGGCATATAGGTAGGAGAGCAAATTATATTCAGCTGTTTTGTTTTAAAATGGGTTTATTACTAATCTTGCAAATCTGCATTTATTCTACTAGTGGTTAAGGGCCTTATTCTGTTTCTATTATATGGGGGTGTCTTTTCAGGCATTACTATTTACAGTCACACAATGCAAGATTTTAAAACACTGCCCTTCCTAATTCTTATTTGCTCAGGGGCTGCCATTTCCACAGCGTTGCCTTTGCTGCTGTGTTTTTCAGAAGTGCCGAAGTGCCGGATCAGTTAGTACTCATGCTGTTGGTACAGCTGTTCTTTGGTGATTTACATAATTTCATTTGCTCGGTGGATTTTACAAATCTGTGATATTCTTCACTGAAGTAAGCTTATATCAACATTTTCTGATTTATTTCTAATAACTAATTTTCCATCCAGATGTTTGATGCTACAAGTACTATTTAAGAGCAAATAATCATAAAACACTATCACTGAAAGTAGCTATTTTCTAAGCTCCAGTAGTTTCACATGTCCAGTCCTGCCAGAATCAGTGGAACTGCTTGCGTAAGTTGTACTCGCTCAAGTTAGTAGAGGTTGCCAGTTAGGGGTATTCAGGTCTCTGCCATATAAGCAGTAAAAAGTTGAGGAAATTTGAAATAAGCTCAGATTTTAAAATCTGACCTTTAGTATTTCATTTGACATGAATTAGGTAACTTGCAGGTATTGCTGTGGTATGTTTTGAATGTAGGGAATATCACCACTTAAATGCTGTGTGCTGGTTACATTGCAATGTTGCTTAGTGAGTAGAGCTCTAACCTTGGGCTCGGGGGACCTTGGTTCCATTCCTGGTACCTGTCACCGGTCTCGGCTGCGAGTTCCCTATCTGCAAAAGCAAGATAATGATGAATTCCCTTTTAGAAAACCCTATTAGACATGCCCTTGAGAAGCAGTAGGTAGAATGAGATGTAACTGACTGCTTTTATGACAGTATAGCATGTTAAGATTTGTCATGTAAATTAATATTTTTCAGCTTTATAAACTGTGGAAGCTTTGGAGCTTAAATACTTGTTTTTCAGTGATCTCATCAAAGCAGCCACATGGATATATGTTCACTCAGGAAGTTTAGAGTTCTGAGTAGGTCAAAACTTCTTTTATTTAAAAGATAATTTTCCTTTCTCCTCATTGAGAAAATGGTGATTTTCAAATGCTAAGTACTTTATTTGTGCTCTTGGGTAAAATTTTATAAAGGCTTTTTTTTCTAATTCATGATAGGATAAATAGCATCTACATTATGAAAATCTTAGTTGGCTCACTATAGTATATTATTCAAATGTTTCAGAGCTACTAGGATGTACGATGCAAATTCAGTCAGCTTTACGTGTTGTCTAAATGCAGCTGATAAAATCACAGACTCACAGAAAACAGGGCTGGATAGAAAGAAACTCAAGAAGTTATCTAATTTCTTCTCATCCCCAAAGGCAAGGTCAGCTATACCCATATTATTCCCAAGAGATGTTGTCTAACCTATACTTAGCTTCCAGTGATGAGACCCTACAAATTCCATGGGTATGTAGTTCTTACCACAGAAACATCTTCCTAAAATGTAATCTGAATTTCCCGTCTTGCATTTGACAGGTAAACAATTGTTATGTTTTTACATATATAAATATATATATTCAAACCCCTGCCTGCTTCTGTCTGCAAAGTACAGCATTTTACCATGAGTTTTAAAAGTCCATAGCTGTATAATATAGAACGCATCTATACTGGCCTCCTTCTTCAAGGAAGTGGCTTGATTTTTGTATAAACATGCACTGCATTTGAAATTGCTGCTTGCTAGAGCACAGTTCAATAACACACTGCAAGCCTGATTCAGCAGGCAATGGGTGGGAGGCTCCAAAGCTCTGGGGGCAGCTCATCCCACAAGCAGTGTGTGGCATTTCACTGGAAGCACATATTCAGTGACTTTTCTTATAGGTCGGCCCCAAAGTCAGCTTCCTCTCCCCTTAAACTGAATTCCTAGGAAGCCTGACATTAGCTTCTCTCGCATCCCCCGGACTGGCTCTTTTCCTGGCTGCCTCTCGCTGCGCAGGGCAGTGCCGCAGATGTTTGGCAAGCTGGATATCCGCACACAAGGCGCTCAGAGAACTGAATCCGCCCCTGAGTGAATGCAGGGGTTTCGCGCGGTTCCTTTGTGGGAGCTCCTCTGTCTGCAGCCCTGCGCTTGGCAGCCCTTGAATGAAGCCCGGGTGAAGGCGGCATTTGTGCTTCCTCATCCTTGTGGTTGCCGGGGAACAGTTTGGGCCCTGGTGCAAATTAGGGCTATTTTAACCTGAACTAGGTGGTAACAGCTGTCCTGCCTGCCACGCTTCTTGCCATTTGCCAGGCCGCCAAGTCTCTCTCCCTTTTGCCTTGCAAACCGGGGCTGAGAGGGGTGGCATCCTGGAGAAGTGTTTATGCAAACTGTGCCACCCAGCGAATCCCACAGCTATCCAGCCATTCAGAGGCGCTGGAATGGGGCCAAGCATCTGGTCTTTTATATCTACACTCACTGCAAATTTATTTGATAGATAAGAGCAGTTATACTTGGTTTTGTCAACTCTTGCCTCTTTCTGCAGAAGACTGTTATGAAATTTTGGGCCAAAGACATGTTTGCGTTTAGGCTCGGTCATCCTAGAGCAACAATTCAGGCCAGCCCTCAGTCCAATATTTCTTTAAAACCATTGAGATGCTATAATTCTTCTATCTCTTGAAATGCTGTTTTTTCAGCCTGCATTTTTAACACTTACCCTGTTTGTGATTCCTTCTTTTTTTTTTTTAATGTAGCTGTGTGGACCTTGTATTACTGTGACCATCTAGAGTCTCTGACTATTGTATTGATATTAATAACAGTTTTGTCTTAGATTTAGGGCACTGCATGGTTCGTACTGGGAAGAACCTATAGCTATTTGAAACAGTTATTTTTTAAAACATATACTCAAAAGAAAACGACTTGGCTTTTGGTGACCCAGTGACCTGCACTCAGAAGTGAATGACCTTACAACTTTCACTTACTTGGCCAGTTAGCGCTCAGAGGAGCACACAAATGACCCGTGCTCATGGGACTGCCCTTAATATTTAGTGAAGCACAGTGAAAAATGGCAACTGCAGTAGTGTGTGAGCCTCCTGTCTCTTGTGCTTTACCAACCATATTTGCAGTGAGCTTTTGTATGAATCTTTGTATCTGTTGCTTGTGTGACAAGAGGAATTATGTATTCTGTTACCTTTTTAAATCAGTTGCTTCTTGTGAGTAGTTTACATGCTATAAATGAGGCGGGGGGGAGGCTGGTTGCAAATATGGGAGTTCAGAGGTAATCTGTGTTCCAGATGGGAGGGCATCTTGTAGCTCTCTTTCCTTCCTCCCACTAAAGATATTGCAGATAACGAATGTCCTACAAAAATTAAGTGTTACGTCTGTGTCATGGGAGATAATAACTCAGTATAAAATATCTTAGTATATGTAGTCCGTTCTCTACCGTTGCCAAGCAGAAGCCCACAATTTTCTTTGGATGAATATTCCATCTAAAACAGCTTACTGTGAGTTTAAGTCCCCTATATAAGCTGTATTTTCATTTCTTCAGATTTATCTGGTTCTTCCCTCTTGGTTCCTCTAAACAAGTCATTTTTCCTACACAGGTGTTTTTAGATTATTATCAGGTCCCTGACTCCATAAACTATTGCTTCTAAGCCAAACTAAACACACAGGGTTTTTTTTCTCTCTCTTTTTTTTTTTAATGTTCCCTCTGAAATCACTGCTTCCATTTCATTAATTGCTTTATGGCTTCTCTCTTAATTTTGCCTAAGCTTTTAACCATTTTTTAGCTTTGAGATGTCTAGAACTGCATATGCAGAAGCTCCTAAGGTCACTGGTTCTCAAACTCTTGAGTTAATGGACTCCTTCCCCATTTTTCCCAAAGCTCTCTTATTCCCTGTCAGAAGTACTTAGTGATTTTAAACAAGGTATTTTTCAACTCTCCTTTTTCCTTAGTTTTGCTGGTGATGCTCTGAGAGCTTTTGCTGTTTTTTGTGTTTAAGATCTGGAGTCTACAACAATAAATAGTCACAACAAATGCAGTAATATCTATAAAGCACATTCCTATTTTTGTGTGCAGATTGAAAGGATCCCTGCCAAAGAATCATAAATGGAGAAACCTTATAAATTAAAAACAGTTAAACCTATCATTCTTTCATAACCTCTGACATAGTCTAAGATAAAAATGTTAAATTCCTGTTTAGAAATAACTCTGTGATACAGGAGTCATTTAATAGCATCCACATAGGTGCAGCAGAGGCAGGGAATATCTTTGCATGCAGATCTGAACACTAGAATTGCATCATATGAAGACTTTAATTTCTCTGTGTGTGTGTGTGTGTGTGTGAGTGTGTGTGTGCATGTGTGGAGAGAGAAAGAGAGAGCATGAGAGGGAAAAAAAGAAATTTCCATTGATTCATAACTTTGGGGAGGAAAAATTCTTTCTGGAAGGCATATCACATTCACATTCCCCAGTCAGAAGGGATTGGTTTGTTTGTTCATTTATTTGTAAAGGAAAAATGGAATTGTATGACTTCTCTGAATTACTGAAATATAAATAAAACTTGTTTAGTGAGTTTTAAAATGCTTCTCTTCGTGCAAATGCCCCCGAAAGGCTGTGTTTCACCCTTTGAAACATTCTAATCATCAAGTTTTGATAAGGCTTAAGGTCTTTTATGTTAGTGTAATTTGAAGTCTTGAGTCAGAAATGTGGAAGTAACTTCTGCAAATGTTTGGAGCCAACCTGCTACCTAATATTGGCATTAACATTTTTCAGCACAGTAGGATTTCAGTGCAGCGTGTGACAACTGGAATAGAGTTGGCTCCCACTGCAATCAATGGTAAACTTTCTGCTGAGTGAGTGAGTTCAGTTCATGAGGAATGGCAATACAATCTGTTCCAATAAGGACGAAGTCCTGAGGCGTGGAGCACCCTTAATTCATTTTGAAGTGCATGGTATTTAAAGATGAGCTGTTGCTTAAGGAATCAGACCCGAGGTCAGCATTGTGGCTAATATCTGTGGAAGAAACTTTTCAACCTGGAAACTTTTTCTCTGCAGAAATATTTCAGTGCAGAGACTTGTATCGAAATCTCTGTCTGCTCCTGCGCAGCATGGGAACCCTTTGTCCCACACATCTTGTAAACGCCACGGGGGGCCACCATTGTTCTGCACAGCTTCTAAACACTGCAGAGGGAGGCTTTTGTCCTGCACAGTTGGTAAACTCAGTAGGAGGGCACCTTTGTGCCGCACAGCTGGTAATCGCTGCGAGAGTGAATTATGGGGCTTCCTAACTCCACGAGGCGAGCTGACACAACTCCTACGGTCCATGGGCTCAGTAATTTCAGCTGAAGGAGTCTGTAAGCTTCTCTAGCCAAAGAGCCGTTTTTCTTGAGAGCAAATAAAAAGGTGAGGCAGATAAAATACATGCATAAATGTATGCACAAATGATCCCTTGGGCCATTCACTCAATCACGCTGTATCGCCACCTCTGTAAACATGGAACCAAATTTAGACTGCTTTTTATTATTTCTCTGTCTCTTCTTATGTTTGCTTCATCTCCTATTGAATGTATCACCTGCTAATTAATTTATTTAATATGCACTCTCTTTATTCTTCCAGATCACTGATAACTGTGTTTAAAAGACTTGAACCCTAGTACCAATCCCTCTGGCACGTCATAGGTATATTTTCAACTCCATACTGTTACTTACTGTTTATCTTCTCAAGTGCTCTAGCTACTTTCCGAGAAGTGTGACAGTGCTCATTTCCAAGATATTTTGATATATCATACATTGTCTCATAGTTGCAAAGTTATGCTTTTCTTTAGTCAAAATGTAGTGAATCTGATGAACCACTATGTTATTCCAAACTTATGGCTGTGCAGCTGCAGAGAAGAGAGTCCCAGCCTGCTATGAGGCAAGGAACGGTACTGAGATGAGATGCTGAAACTGGAGCCGGTGTGCGACATCTAAACGCACACAGACACTGCGTTTGCTCTTGCTTCTGGTGCTGAGGGCATGGAGCACAGGTAGCGGCACTGCCCATGGCTGGAGCCAGCACAGGCCTGGCATAGCTTATTTGCTCGAGTGCCTCGCTGCACCTCATCTGCAGAGGTGTTCCCTGCCCCAGGGAGCCCACCTCACTGGTTTGGAGGTGTATTACACTGGAATTATACCTACGTAAATCTAGAGTATCGTAAGAGCTCCTTGGCTCTTACAAAAGCAAATCGTTTATAAACTAGACGTAAGGATGACTTGCAGCCCACTAGAGAATGAAGGGTCATAGTCTACTGCAAGTGATTTCCCCAGCTTCCTTGCATGCTAGAGTTGTCAAGCTGACCTATGCAGAAAGACACCCTAATGGAGAAATCTTTTGCCTGCCAATTTTTGTGATTCAATGAAGTGGTCAAGTTTGGTTTTATCTTTTCTTGTTAAATCTACACATGTTTTGCCTTAAGGCCCCTGTTACCCTAGTGGCACTTGCAATTTTTAATGTTGATCTCTTATTTTAATAATATTCAAAGGTAAATTTTACATGTGATAGTTTCATTTAATTCTTCTTTTCTCAAATTAGCATTATTTTTCCTTCTCCCTGCCCCAGTCCTCTGGTGCCTACCTGATTGTGCATGAATTTTCAGAAATAATTGCCAGTAGTTCAGCAAGTTCATTAACTGATTCCCTTAAGACCCTCAGATGCGTGTCATCCAGACCTGAAGATTTGTATATTAAATTTTTGCAAGTATTCCCTTACCTGTTTTTTTTTTCTTTTGTATCAACAACTGTATTGGCAAGTCTTCATTATTTCTAATTGTCAGTATTTCTTTGTTGTGGTGGATAAATTGATTATAAAACTTGTTCACCATTTTGCAATCATTACTCATTTTACTTCATTTATTAATGGAACCACCTTCTCTTTGGAGTTCTCTTCCTGTGATGTTCTGTACTTGTTAAAATATAAATCCAGTTCTTCCCAGCTCTTTCTTCACTAGCAACTGGGAAGTCATTCTGCTTTTTTTATTGCATTTCTCACTGGAATCCATAAGTAACTCTCCATTTTCTGTTTGTACCTTGCTGACACTCCTCCAGCATAGATACTCCTCCAGCAGAGAGTCTTTTCTCTCTGCAGATCCTTGAGTAGCCATATTGGCTGCCTCACTGTTTCTTTGTGGGGTTTGGGGGATTTTTTTCATTTTTTTTTTTCTTCTGCAACTGTAGTCTTAGCATATTTTAGGATGTTCTAGCTGTCTCCCACACTTAGCATGCTGTTATGTCTTTTTATTACATTGTGCTCCTAAGATTTCTCAAACACCCAAAGAATTAATGTCTTAGCTGTTTACTTTGTGCTGCAACCCACTGCTTAATACAATGCGTTGAATCGTGTAATTTATAATCACTGCCATTGAAATTAGTGAGCACAAAGGGTATAAATACCTTAGAGTATCCTGGTTTTAGTACAAATGTTTCTTGTTATCTGATTCTTGCAAACAGTTCTTTCTATCAAAAAATTGATGGCTTCTCATGCATTTAATTTAGCTTTGTCTACTATTAAACGCAATTGAGCTTGCGGTCTTCAACAATATTTTTCCTCCTGTGAAAACCTTATGGCCAAATCTGTCATTGCCGTTAGGACATAACTCCTCTTGCTTCTGTCCAGTCTTACAGACCTTCAGTATATAAATCACAAATGCACGGCCTATGCAGTGTTAAATTTTTAGGGCTCTCCCTTTAGTAGTAGTTGGATGTGAATACATAAGGACAAAATTTGACCTTTAAATGACTCTAAAGGGCCAAGGTAGATACTTGGCAGGCTTTTCTTATTGCAATATTAATCAAGGAAAGAATCACCATAATCCTAGAAACTAAATAGCTATTGTAGTGATTTTTATCACCAGGGAAATTGTTCATCTGTCAGTAAGATTGTTACTAGGAAAGGGAAAATAGAGAGTGTTAAAATTGCTTTAGACCAGTGAATCATTGAGTCCCTCTAGATTCAAAGCTTGAATTGTTTTTTGAGAGGGGTGGGTTGAGAGGGGTTGCTTCAGGAAAGCTTTAGGTTAATCAGTTTCAGTAACACCAGTGCATGTGAGCTTGATCCCTCCTGGGGAAATGAGAAGAGTGCATGGGAGAAGGCAAGATAGAGAAAGGAAGGGGGAGGCTTCTTAAACTTATTATTTTGTCACTTTTTGTTTCTGGATGGCCCTTTCACAAAGGAGAAATGTCATTGATTTAAAAAAAATTTTTGAAAGGGCAGCACAATGTTCACTGCCTATATTTTCAACTGGTTTAAGCTGGCAGATATTAATGAGCGTGAATACGACAGAGACAGAAGGAGATGGATAAAGGCAGGTGGGAGTGACAGAGATGGGTTCATATGGGAAGTGTCTGCGTAGGGCCCAGAAAGCCATACGTGAAGATGTTTTGCCTCTTGGGGCTCAACATGATGTTAATGTATGCTGTGACATGGATGTGTGAGGAGATCTATCTGTGCAGGGGTGTCTTCTGTGTATGTTATGATAGCATATGTCTCTGTAAAATGCACTTTTGTAGATGATACCTTTGCTTGTGTCAGTGTATGGTGGCAGTAGACAACCATACCATGCCATACAGGTCACACCATAACCAAAACTGTTTTGTACAGGAAGGGTCTGTGGCATATGCTGAAGGGGGAATTTTATCCTTCTGCTGTGGTTGGACACCTTTGTGTATGGGGTGACCCTAAAGTGGGGAACAAACCTTGTTAAGTACGGTTGCAGGGTCGATCTCTGCAGGGAAAGGGGTAGATTGTCTGCATTGAAAGCCATCTGTAAGGTATGATAGATTGCCTTCCAGTAAAGAGGATTTGCAAAAGGATGGATGAATTTGGAGGTGGAAAGTATTTGTATAAAAGATGCCTGCGGGAAATTTGTGTAAGATGTCATGAATTGTCTTCATACAACGAACGTGGGGGGGAAAAATCTGTGTATGTGTGTGACGTGGATTGTCTTTGTATAAAAAAGTCTCTTTGTGTGGGAAGTGGTGTCTTTATGTAGAGGGTTTTTTTGGAGGAGCTTGTGTGATGGCTGCCTTTTAGTGAGTTGGGGGAGGGAAACGTGGCTGAGAGTGTCTTTATGAAAGAGTTTCTGGAGGGAAAGGCGTATGTGTAGCAACTGTTTCCGAAAAGTACGCGTATTCTGGGCTAGGCAAGGTGTAGACGTGAGGTAGCGAGGGTCTCCGAAGGGGGTGTGCATATGGGCGCTGGTGGTGGTGGTGGCCTGCCTTTGTTCAGCGGGTGTCTCTGGAGGGCCGGCCGTGTGGCACGCCTCGCCGGGGTGCCGGCCCTGGCCCTGGCGCGCGGCCGTGGGGCCGCCCGCGCCACTGCTCCGCCCGGCCCGGCACTGGCACCAGCACCAGCACCGGCACCAGACGGGTCAGCGCCCGGCTGCGCTACAGCCTGCTGCTCCCAAGCGCGCCCTGTCCTTCATTGTTGTCACTCCCCGATTGTGATACTGTCACAAAACTGTTGCTAGGCAACAAATGTGGTTACCAGGTCTCAGCGAATAGCTGAAGGGGAAAGCGAAGTGTTGCACCATTGTAGAGTAACCATAGCAATGACCTACTATTACAGACTAAAGAATTATCATTAACACTGTTAAAGTATCAAACAGAGGCCCAGGATCCAGACACTTCCAGGCAGCATCTCTGCATAATTGGGTTATCCAGGAAGAGATCCCAAGTCTTTCAAAGCGCTTGGCTCGTTATCTCTGTGGGAGGGCAGACATTAATATTGTTGGGGTTTTTTTAATAAAGCAAATGTACTGTGCATTTAAGGAAACGCTTGTAAAACAATAGATGAGCGTTGACCGCAACAATCAGAAACAGGTGAATTTGTATGCAGAGGGAAAAGATAACAGAAGAGGGTCACTTTTCTGCCTCAGTATTTTGTACAGGTTTATTGGGAAAAGAATCACCAAAGTGATGCATTAGTTGTTTTTAAAGTCAGGTGTTCTGTTTGAGTTAAAATGTGTATACTGGGCTGAAATCAATGTTAAAAAAAAAAAAAAAAGTATGGAGTAGTCAAGCCCTGAGAAGTAGAGACTTTTTTCTGAGTTAGGCCAGGTGGGTGAAATGGTTTAATGAAGCTGTTCTTAGCAGGGTGCTTTGGGGTTTGGCTTTCCCAGGCCCGAGACGCTTTCAGGGTCTGCGGTTCCCAAGCAAGCGACAAGGAGAGGAGAGGCGCCCAGCACGGCCAGGGCCACGGCTCCCCAGGCTGCGAGTGTTGTGTGTGCGTGTGTGCATGTGTGTGTGTGTGTGTGTGTGCGCATGTGCGTGTGCCTGTGCCAGCACCAGCAGCACCCTGTGGTGGGGTGGCCCCAGCCCCGGCCCGGTCCCCGCGGTGGGGACAGGGACAGGGACGGCAGCGGGGGCGGCTGGGGCCAGGGCCGGGGCAGTACGGGGCACTGCGCCAAGCGCACCTGGCGGCACACAGTGACTCATGGTCAAACTCTGCCCTTTGTGTTTTGCAGGTACAGAGCGCCATGAACTAACTTCCTGGAAGAGTTTTCCGTCTATTTTCAAATTCTTCAGTGAAGCAATAGAGGCAAAGAACAGTTCAGGGAAACCAGCCCCAACGCGGCGCTCCAACAGGATAAAATACGAAGAATTTTAAAAGCAGGAAAACAAATCTCTTCACTGCTTGTTTTCCGCAAGCAGTCTCCCAGCCCCTCATTAGATTGTTTTCTTCCTAGAGCACAGGGTCGTGATGCATACATCTAAATAGCGTTTTGCATTATTTCTAGATGAGTGCAACTGTCAAAGCAATATGGGTTCACTGGTTGTGCTTCCTGTGGGCTGTAACTTGGATTTCGTGCTGCCCATCAGCACACAGATTAAGGCTGACAGTGGTGCTGCACAGTGCAGCATGGTGCAGCTCTAATTGCCCTGACATAGCCCTGCACCAAGCTGATGCCAGAATTTAACGGCTTCTTCGTGGTCCTATTGCCTGCAGGATTTTTGTTGCTTCCTTCCAGGGTTCACTTTGTTTTCCTTCTTCTTTTGCAGGAGCGAAGTTTGGGTTTTATGCATTTTTTAAGAATTGCTTTTAAATAATTGATACAGGTAGATTTGTCTCCCCAGTTCCCATCCTTCCCCTTATCTGCATCTGCTTTTAAACTGCTTACATGCATTTTTTAATAATACAGTATATTTGTGGTTTTGTAGGGTTTTCATTTTCAAGCCATAATGACTAAATTAAAATTTAAAAAGCAAACCCATAAACAGCACAAACATGATTAAATAGTATTTGGACTTATAAATACTAGTTATTCTCTGTAATTCTAACAAAATCTTTTTGTTTTGGCTTTATTTTCTTATGAGACCAGGGAACAGACAGTGCATAAAGTAGCTCCTATGAAATAATAAATCAAGACTAGATATTTCTGTGGAGAAATATCTCTGAATTTAAAGTAAGGTTTCCAGTAAATCTGTACATTACAAAAATAACTATTTTTAAAACAAAACCTAGTGATGCTAAAATCTCACTGCTTTGTGATCCTAGAACTGCTATTTTCACAAAGAGTTTGCAACTCTAATTTTAAAACTGCAAACTGTTCTAGTGCACGTATTAATGAAAAGTGTAACATAAATTAAATGTCTGTATTTAAAATTTACTTCTCGCACTTGGTTGATACCTTTATTTTTTATTCTGATAGAAAGTCTATTTTGAGACAGAACAAAATATGAATTACTCTTTTTAAAGCCAGTTCTATCTTGCAGTGCTAACAAGCGCATGATTTTACACTCAGTAGCCTTCTCTTTCTCTGGGACCAAGTGAGATCAGCTCTTCACTCTTTCATTTTCTGCTGATAGGAGGGTCCGAGAAGTTTGGTCCAGATTTATGGGAAAGTCCCTTTGTTGTAGAGATTTTCTCCTCCTGCTGGATCAATGGCATTATTTGTAGATCTCCTCTTCCTTTTGAAAGTCCTACTTAAAATGCCTATTCATTAACCGCCTGGACCACACTGTGAAATATGACCGCAAAAAAAAAGGGGGGGGGGCATGTTTTTCCTGGTTATTTTTAACGCGAAGCTGCTTACGTTTTCCTACTCGAAACCCGCGGTGACTTGCCCCCTGTGCCCGCCGCGGCTGGGGGCCGCGCGGGCGGGGGTCCCTGTTTCGCCCGAGGCAGAGGCGCACTCGGGGCGGGCCGCGGCGCCCTGCGCACCCGCGCAGCGCCCGCGCGGCGGCGGCGGCGGGCTGGGCCGGCGCCTCGCACTGCTGCTGTGTGATCAGCGCCGAGACGCGCCCGATGCCGTGCCTGGCAAGCAAGTACGCTAATTAGCTCTTAGGCTTTTGGTGATGCGAAATTAAAGTGATCTTTTCTTCAATGGCCGTGTTTGTATCGCCTCTGATGTTATTAGAGCCGAGGCGAAGGCGACAAAACTCGAAACGGTGTTTCAGCCGACCTCTGGGTTTCCTCCAACCGGTTCAGTCGTCTGCATCCACCACGTGGGCTTGGGACACGGAGCCCCCTCCCCCTTTAATGTAATATTTCCTATTTCAGAGCTGGGCCTGGGGGAGGGGGGCTTAATACGATGTGAGGGCTTGGGGAGGGAGCAAGCGACTGCTGTGGGTCTGATGCATGTTGCCTGGAGTGAGCGTCCCGGTACGGGAATGGTACGAGTGGGCAGTGCGGGGAGGCTCTGCCCGGCTTTGAGTCCAAGTCCGCGGGATTTGCGAAGTTCTTCCTTTGTCTCCGGAGCGGTGCAGCGCCGGGGGGCGCCGGGGCAGGCACCGCCGGCTGCCGCGGAGCCCGTAAATCACTGCCACACACTAACAGCAACGGTATTTCCGTCTCTTCCCTCCCCCTGCAGCCACCTTATTGTCCTTAACCTTTCCCTTTTGGACGTGCTGCCTCCCCCGGGAGGTCGCCTTGCGCCCCGGGTCCCGGACACGGGCGGGGGGTCACGCCTTACCTAGGCGGGGGCAGCGCAAAATCCGCGCCCGGCGCCGCCAGGTTTCCGAGGGGAACCTGTTGCCCGGGAGGATGGGGGGAGAGAGGGCTGCTGTGCAGCTGGGGCCACCCCGGTCACCGCCTCTCTCTCTCCCCAGGCTCTCCCAAGGCGTTGGAGGTGGCGGCCGGCCTGACCCCGCCTCGGGTGCTCGCAGTCGCCCCTGGCCTGTTTCCACCGCAGCCCTGTTCCCTGCGTGTTCGAGGTGGGGGTGTTACCAAAAGGCCGATTTCGGTGACAGGGGGAGCTGGTTGTTCGTGGATTTACGTTTCATATTTTGGGTTTCTGTGCTTCTTCCCAGAGCCGGGGAGGGGGAGCCCGGGAGAGGTTTGTTCCCCAAAACACGCTGCCCAGCGCCAGGGATGCGTGAAGGGATCTCCGAGGTGCCAAATGCCGCGGAAATGGTTCTATTTTTTTAAGTGTCAATGCAAAATGAAGTGTACAAAAATTTCTACTGTAATAATTGTCCTTTTTAACGTTTCTTTATCTTACCGTCTCCTGGCTTGTGTTATTATTGCTTCTGTAAAGAACTGTAAAGCACAGGGAGTTCTTACGACTTGTACATTTCTGTTTACACTGAACAAAAATAAAGATGATCTTTTCTCTTCTCCTGCGCGCTCGTTTCCTAGCGCTAACCTCCGCGGGAGCCGCGGTCTCGCCCCGCTGCCAGCGGCCGGGAGCGGCTCCGGCCGCTCTGAGCGGCGGCTCCGCGCGACTCCGCGCGGCGCTGCGCGGCGCTGCCGGCTGAGTTTAAACAAGCGGAGCGGCCTACAAGGAGGAGAGGGGTGTTTGCAAACGGGACCTAGTCGGGGAGGGAAGTGCGCCGGGGAGCTCTCGCTCGGGCTCCTGCCTCAGGCCGGTAAAGCCTGCTTGGGAATTACGGGCAAAGGATCCGCTTCGGGTCCGGTTACGTTTTTCCCCCTTGTAGGGACAAGCGGGAGAGGCGGCTGGGCGCTGTCTCCGCTCCCCCGGGCCGGAGGGAACCCCCGCTGCCAAGCCCGGCCTCGAGTGCGCGGCTGCCGCTGCCTCTCCGCGCTCGCCTGGGCCGCGGCTCCGAGAGCAGAGCCGTGGGGAGCGGCGGGGCGGCCCCGGGCTGCTCTGCCCCCACGGGAGCGCGGGTGTCCGCCTTCCCTTCCCTGTCCCTCCTTTCCCTTCCCTTCCCTTCCCTCTGCGGGCAGAGTGGAGGGGGCAGGTCGAATTTTAGCTCCCTCCCTTTTTGCTAATCCTCCGTTAGTCTAAACAAAATAAGGCGCCTGGAGTCTGGGAAGGGGGGTAGATCGATGCTTACCAAAGCTTCAGCCCCTTCCTCGGGAGGGAAGGACCTTTGCTGTGGGGGCGGATTGGGAGAAGCGGGCAGCGCTGGTCCCGCATGCAGGGTGTGCGCTGGGAGCATTAGCTGCTGAAAGGGGAAAACGGCACAAAGTCGATTTCCAAAGAACAGAGGGGGCATGAAAACCTCCTAGCGTTTATCTCCAGATCTGTGTGGTGTAAAAAGGCAACGATGATAGTCTTAAAGCACACTTAGGACGGATGAATGTTGATTTAATTGATTCATTTGGATCGATGTTTTTAAAGTTTCACACCACTGATCTTTCATGTAGTGATGTCTTTAGCAGCCAGAGGTTTGACATGAGCTTTCTCAGATTTCATCACTGGGAAACTCGGTGACATCTGACATTATGCAACAGTCTGTGCCGGGGTAGCTTTGGAACTGGGAGTCCGAAACCGGCCAAAAGGTGGGACTGGATCTACAGGACAATCACCAGCTTGTCGTGACCGAAAGCCTGAGCTGAAGCCGAAATGCCATGGCTGGAGCAATGGGTCAACGAGCGTAAATTTTCCTCGCCAAAGAGAGGGATCGGGAAAAAACGTTCCGCGAGGAAAACAGCCAGCCAACCTCGTCGTGTGGACCCTCAAATACAGCAGGGCTGTGAAAAAGGAAAAGAAAAGAAAAAGAAAGAAAAAAAGCCAAAGAAATCCCTTATCTGCCTTGTGCATACACTGCAACGCACTGATTACAGTCACCACGGTGCGATTCTCTCCAGCTCGGTCAAAGGATGCTGCTTTTCATGGGAATGTGCATTTTTCCCCTGTCCCCGAGAAACATCACTAATTGTTTTTCCTCCAGGAATTTCATTCAAAAGTACAAATGAGAAGTGTCACACCTCAAACTGTGTGGAGTCACATATTGCACGGTTCTCGAGCCAGACAACTAAAAATAACCTGCCAAGCAATGGGTACAGCTAGCGTGTGCTTTGGTAGGACTAGCTCTTAGAGAGTTGTGAGATGTGTGTATGTCTATGCACGCACTTGTGGATATCTGAATCTTACAGGGATGTGTGTGTGTGTGTGTGTGTGTGTGTGTGCGTGTGCGTGTGCGTGTGTGCGCTCGCACACGTTATGTTGACGTCCTCGACAAAGTGTGAAAAATGTACTTCTCGGGAAACTTGGAGGAAGATGTCATTTATCATTGTACTATCATAATACCACAAATTTTCACTTTTCTGTTCCAGTTTGGATTGCATGTGTTTGTGAGTATTTCACTAGATCAGTGACAGCTCTTTATTTGCATAATTATATGCTCTGGTCTGAAGAGAAAACTAACCCCCAAATTTCATGGGTCACCAAACTGCGACAATCAATGTTTTATCACGTATGCTAAGCAAAACCTAAGGAGCTATATGAAGTTTCTTGGGGAGTTTTTACTCCTCAGAAAATTAAAAATTTTGTGCCTCTTGAATGGATGCAAAATCTTTCCAAGCTCTTCGTAACTGAATTCCGTTTGAAGGCAAAACTAGAGATTAGCACGTAGATCTGGATTTCAAACCCACCAACATTACTTCAAAGCAGATTCAGACAGGCAGCTTTATTGCATCTCTAAATTTCACCGTCGAAGTGCTGTAAATTGAATGGGGGCAAAAATAGAAAGTGGCCAAATGTGTAAATGCAGACAATCACCTCCTCTCTCATCAAACCAGCAGTGACCAGTGCACTTAATTTCGTCCGTTTAGAGCAGTTTTTTATTCTTCCTGTTAAGTAGTGTCTCCCCTCACACACACACACACACACACACACACCGCCCCGCCATCCCGCCCCCATATAAAGAACTAGGTATTCGACATAAATATGAACGAAATCATCTTCCGTGCTACAGAGTTTGTTCTGGTCCATCAATTGCACGGTAACCGCATGTCCCAGTTATGATACACGCTAAATTCTGAATGCGATCAAAGCACATCGTTGTGAGGAGGAAGGAATTTAGTGATAATAACTGATCAGCAGTAAAGCCGGTGACAACTCCCCCCCCCAAGACCTCCGAAGCTAGTGTATTAGAAATTTTTAGCTGCTGTTTTAAGTTCTTAACAAAACCGTGTTCATTCACACTTCCGGGGGACCTCTCAGACGTGTAGGTGAACAGCAACTCTCCGAGCTCAGGGAGATACGCCGCCCGTGTGTAACTTTGTCGGTAAACTGAAATTTCTCTGGTCTCCAAGTTGTGACCTTGCTGGGGAATGTATCTACGGTTTGCAAGCTTGCGCTCGGGTACCGCTAAGCTCTTCGATAGCAGAGACTTTTTTAAAGTAACTTTTTTAAAGGGCTTATTTTAAGTAGCATATATCGTAATGATTTTCTAAGCGTATAGCAGAGAGAGGCAGCACCATTAAAGGACCACACAGCTGCATGGCGCTGAGAAGTTGCGTGGGTGGGGAGTCTGGAGAGGAGAAGAGTTTCTCCTGAAGGATCTCATGCTGTTTCACTAAAATCAACTCGAAAACCCTTTTTTCTGGAGGAAGTGGGTTTATAGCACAGATTGGCACCAGGAAAGTTTGCGTAGTTCCGTGCCTCTGGGGGAAAAGTTTTTACTCCTCAGTGATTTCCAAACGCCTGCTCCAGAGAGACGCACCAGGCTCGCACCGCCTTCTCACCTTGCAGAAACAAGGTGAAACATGACTGTAAACTATAAAAATAGTAAAGAACAAGAGTCTCCCTCCGTCCCCCGCCCCCGAGCAGGAACTGTCTCACTGTCTGAGCGAGGGAAGAGCCGAGATTTGCATTAACGAAAAGTCTTGCAGGGCGCTGCTGTAAGACACCTCTCTCAGCGGAGAGCGGTGAAGCGCCCAGGGGAAGCAACCCCGCGCAAGCCGGCGGTAGGCAGCGCGGGCGCGGAGCCCCGGCAAGCCCGGGCGAGGGGCCGCCGCGCTGCGGCTCGGCCCTCCGCGGGCACCCACCGCCCCCGCGCAACCTGCCAGAGAGGCGCCGGCCGGAGTCACTGCTCTGGCGGCGGATGCTCACGACTAAAATGAACCACTTTAACTACCTCCCCCCCCCACCTCAGGTCAAGTAAATGTGAATATTTCCAGGGGACAGTTCTGCAGGCTGGTTTATCGCGATTAAGACAATAGAGTCACTTATTTCTCAGTAAATGCGACGCAGGAGAGAGATGACCCTTCTGTGGAAAGGCCCGAGCTGTCTTCTTTTGTCGTTTCCATTTCTCTTTACTCAAGCCTTACCTAATCCCCTAATGCCTGGCAAAGGACTGTCTCCAGACTTCTGCCTTCAAACTCCTTCTTTAAAGCTGCTATCTTTGACACAGTTAGATAAATAACCTTCCCTCGCAGTCCTCCCCCCCCCCCCCGGGACAATTTTACGCGTTCTCTTTCTAAGCTTGACTTGCCAAATGATGAAATATTGTTTTGTGTTGTATAGTAAACTACTTGGTATGAGCAGTCCTCTGCCCCTCACCCCCATCCCCCGCAACATCCAGGTATAAAAATAACTCCCTCCCCAACGTTGTACCCGGTCCTGCTTGTCTACATTGTGCAGAGAAAGCCATTAACATTACATGGAATTTGCAAATATTTATCTAGTGGTTCATAGCAAATAGCAAGTGAGATGCTGCCAGTTGCTGATCACTGTTGCCAGCTCTTTCTGATCCTCGGTCGCTTTCTTACGCGTGTAGCATCTGCCTTCGCTCCCACTGAGTTTCTTCGCTAATTCAGTTAGGAGCGAGTCTTTGATTCCTTCTCAGGTTGGGGGCTAACGGAATTGTTTGGGAGATTTCCCCACCACCACCCCTTTAAGTGCACTTAAAATTGAGGCTTGGGGATTTTAGGTAGTTTCCTTTGTACTTTCTGCCAATCTTGTGTACATCTACTCTTTGGGAGGTGGGGAGAGTGCCAGAATTTTGAGCGATCGAGACCGTGGGGTGGTGTTTGGATTTCAGTATTTTCCATGGGCTTCCTACTCGACCGCTCCACCAGTTGGTTATTTGGATCAAAGTGACAACAGTTCCCGAAAAGGGGGAGCGCGGATGGGGAAGGAGCCCGTCGTTCTCCCCAACGCGCCGATCGTGCTTTTCAGGTGCTCGGCAAACATAAAGTCCGACGTCTTTCCCGCCCCTCCCTTTCAGCCCAGGACTCAGTAGCCAGCAACTCGGCGCAGCCAGCGCTGGAGCCGTGCTCCAACGTGGCCAACGACCCGGCGCCAGCCACCACCCTCCCCGCGGCCGCCGCGAGGGTGCCGGGCGGGCTGACCGCCACCACCCCCCCACCACCACCTGCCGGGGCGGCGGAGCCGGGCCCCCGCGCCAGCCGGGCGGCGGCGAGGCGGCTCCCGGGGCTCCGCGGCGGGCGCGGCCGGCGGGGCGGGCGCCGCCCAGCACCATGGACAGCGCCGCCGCCGCCGCCGCCGCCGCCGCCGGCTGCCCGCGCCGCCCGGCCGGGGCGGCCCCGCGGGGACGCGGCTGCCCGGCCCGGCCCGGCCCCGGCACCGGCACCGGCACCGGCCGCTCCGCCGAGGTGGGCGCCGGGCTGCTCCTGCGCAGCACCCCCAAACTTCTTCCCGCCGAGCGCCTTCCCCCGCGCCCCGTGGCCTCCCCCCCGCCGCCAGCGCCCCCCCCGTCCCGCACCCTCCCCGCGTGTCCCCGGGGGAGCAGCGCCGGCCCCCCCGCAGCGCTGCCCCGGCGGGGCGGGCAGCGGGGCCCCGGCCTCTGGGCGCGGAGCCGCCGCTCCGGGCCGGCCCGTTGGGCGAGCGCGCGTGTTTCGGGCGGCTCGTTGCCGGCAGCCCCGCAGAGGCGGCTCCCGAGACACTGCCCAGCCTCCCTCGGGACAGGGCCGGCACCTTCCTCGGCAGCAAAGCCAAGGGAAGGGAAAAGGGGCAGGAGCCTCCCGCTGCCCTGCCCCGCCGGAGACCCCCGCCCGCCGCCCGGCCCGGCGGGCTCGGCGCGGCTGGCCGGGGCCGTGCCGCCGCACGCCGCCCTTTGATCATTTCACTGTCACTTCAGCAAAACACCTAGAGCCCTGAAGCTTGTAAGGCAAAGCTCTCGGCGTGTCTGCTGCTCCCAGGCAGGGAGAGAAGGAAAAAAAAGAGGTGGGGAAGAAAAAAAGTTCATTGTTTATCAAACTGCTCTCGGCTGCTCCTTGGTGCACCTCGCCCCTCTCAGCGAGGGGAGGAGGAGCAGGAGGGGTTTCAGGGCTGAGCCCGGGGTTGTGTGTGAGCGCCTCCGGGTCCAAACGGGACCCAGCTCCGTCCTAGTCCGGCTCTGCCGAGGGGACTCGGAAGAAATCACTGTGCACAAGCCAGCCCCTGCCCGGGAGACACCTGAGCCTCTCTCCCCCGGTCGTGCTGGCTCCAGCGCAGCGCACCCCGTTGCAGGCACTTTCCCCCGGGGGGCGGCGTTTGGCCCCAGCGCCCGGCACTTCGGGGAGCTGTTCCCGGGCCACCTCCCGGCTCCGGGCCCGCTGGAGGGGAGAGCGGCCGGGAATCCGTTTGCTCCCTACGCTGACCGCCCGGAAGCCCCTCTGGCCGTGGCTTCCCGGGGGCTGGCTTTAGGAGATCCGCGCTGCCCCTTCTCCTTGCTGGGCGCGTCCGCGTATCGTTTGCGGGGTTTTTTTGGAGGGAAGGGGGGGGTGTCTCGAAATAGCGCGTGTCGCCCTCCAGCCACCCTCCTGCCCACTCCCGGCGCTGCCTGCCTGGTGCAAGCCACCGCCGAGGCCGCCCTCCGGGGCCGGGGCGGGCGGCGCGGGGCCGCCTGGAGGCGCGGAGCCGGCGGCAGCGGGCACCTGTGGCGCGCTCCCGCGGCCGGGCGCTCTCGCTGCTTCCCCCCGGCTCCCCCAGCGCAGGGGACTTCGCCCAACGACTTCGGCACGGAGGGAGCCGTCTGCATCAAAGGCTTCACCACAGGCACACGAAACGGAAGGCTTAAATATTTTACAGCGCTGAATATTCATCCAGCAGAGTTGTTTTCCTTTTCCTTTTCTTCGCCTGTTCTTTTTTCTTTTCTTCTCTCTTTATTTTTTAAGGCAAGATGGAAACAGAGCTGGTGCCCATTCTGCGCCTTTACTTTGGGCAGGAAAAAGCACCCCTCGATCTCCAATGAGCCCTGGGGTCTCCGGGCACTTCGAAAGCAAATGTAAACGCTGGAGTTTCGTTAGGATCTGCCCCAGCTTTTCGGATTCGGTCCCGAAGTGCCCAGATTTAGTTGCGTTTTCAGTTTCTTTCTGTCTTTCCTTTTTTTTTTTTTTTTTTTTTAAGTCCCTATTACTCTGTGTCCCTTGCCAGGAACGGGTCAGTCGCTGCCTCTTAGCCTGAGCCCGTGGAGATCGCGGAACCGGTCACCCTCGCTGCGAGCTGGTACCCGCGGATCTTTGCGCTGCCCGCCCTCCTTGTGCCACCTTGTCGGGCGGCCCCGCTCCCACACGGTGCCCCGCGCACCTGGCCGCTCTTTGCGGGAAGGAAAGGGTCATTTAAACGCGTTTTTCCCTGCCCAGGCTCCCCTCTGCGTGGGGAGCGCAGAAAGTTTCCCGTACAAGACGAGCAAATTTATTTTATTTTCCTTCTTGGAGACGGTTTTTCTCTCTTTGAGAGGAAATAAGCATATCTTCCCTAGCCCGAGGAGGAGTCCCGAGACCCTCTCTGCGTTTTCTTCGCCCTTTCTTCCTGTAACCCTTCAAAGTCGTTTGAAATGACTTTTCTTGTCTTTCAGCCATTTGTCAATGTCATATCCACGCTGCCTGCTTAGGCAAAGAAAAGTGAGTGCGCGTTTCTATTTCTGCACACACTCACAGACACTTTTATTCAGTTTGCTGCGGAATCAGTGATCCGTTCCCCAAGAGCCGGGACAGGGCAGCTCCCAGGGAGCGGCCCCTCGGCGGGCAGTGGCTCCTGCCGGCGTCTTGCCCGTGCCTGGCTCGCTGCAGGCGGTGCCCGGGGGCGGTGCGGGCTGCCCGCCCTGCGCGGCCGGAGCCAGGGCGCCTGGGGCGCCCGGGGCGCTCGCCAGCCCTCCCGCGGCAGCGCAGCCGGCAGCTCGCCGCGGAAAGGCAGGGGCGGCGAGAGTAGGTGACAAAGTCCAGCGGGGACCTTTGGACTTGCCCTTCCTCCTGAAAGCCCATTCCTAGCTATCTTCTTCTTCAGTGCAAGTAAGCGAAGCACCCTTCACTTACCAAGTAACATTGCCCTATTTTGCACGGCGAAAGGGGGGGGGGGATACAAACTCCTAAGATGTTGATAAGCCTTCAGGAAACATTCAGAGTGCTTGAGTGTCTCGCGTGAAACCCACTACCAAACGAGAGGAGCTCACTTGCCTGGGAAGCAGCTCTCAGTCAAGGCAGGGATGGCTGGGGCGCTTTGCGACTTGAAAAGCGCCGAGCCCTCCTGACAGTATCTATCCCCAAAGAGCTTTCGCTGAAACGAATACCTGGCCGATCTTGACTGGCGAGAAATTTAAAGTCGGGGCAGGCACAATTCCGGCAGAAGGGCAATTGACACAGCTCCCTTCTCAGATAGATTAAGTTTTTTTCCAGAAAGGTACAGGGGATTTGTTAGCGTTTAAGGAACTAGAGTTAGAACAAAAGCCAAAGTCTTTAGCATATAAGTTTTCATTATCAGCTTTCAACCTCGCAAAACTAGAGCCATTTGCTTAACTTAATCCGTAACATACGTTTGCAACAGTAGCAGATTTTTTTTGGTGTGTGTATGGTTTGGAGCTGATCAAGTTGTAAATTTCCCGCCTCAGGTTTTCAGCGCCTCCTAGTTACAGCCTAACACCTATTGAGAGAGAGAGAAAGACTCCACAAAGATCCCACAGCACCAAATCCAAATAATCCGATCCAAATCCCTAATAAAGTTTACCAATCAGGCCACTCAAACGCCTTCGGATTCATCCTACTGAGAAAGGAGCTGCCACATTTCTGAGAAAATGAGTTCAAATGAGCAGTTCAGCATCATCCTCGTCTTGTCTTATCTGCAAGAGTGCTCTGGAAGACAGCGTCTGATGATTCACTGTTTACTATTACTTTTTCCCGTCTCACAGGCCACTTTCCTTAAGGTATCGCTGGAATGATGCAAAACATGGAATCCTCCCAGTTCAATTAATAATAGTAACAACAACAACAGCGCTAGTGATGATAATACTATAGCCTGCAGCCCAATGATCTAAAATATAATTCATTCTTTGTCAGTTTTGTCTCCTCAGTTAACTTTAAAAATATTTGTCCTGCAAGAAGAGAATTTCTTCTTTACAAAATAACTTGATTTTATTCTTTAAATACAAGAAATTAGAATTAAATCCTAACAAGGCGATGAGTGAATTAGGAAAATACCCCCTCGCTACTTAGTATTTAAAGTTATCAATCTTTACCTTGGTTACTGACACGTGCCTTTGAAAAAATACACAGAATGCCTCACAGCCCTAAAATGATCAAAGGCCTATATTTGATTTTAGGGCATTTACACTTTAAATATATCATAATTGTTTTGATCGGTTGATGACAGAGTGACACGAAGGCTAATTCTAGATGACGTGTTTATATTCCTATTGAAACTAGACTTGAGGAAGTATTTTCCCTGCACCGCCGGCAAATAAGCCTCAGCCTGCGGACCTGCGCCGTTAAGCACACACAAATTAGGCCTGGTTAGGTAGGCGCTCCGAAGGTATTTCACGAGGTGTTTTAGGCTATGCGTGGGCATAAATGAGCTTTTTTTCCCGGTTTCCTTCCGTGGCACAAGAACCCCAGCAAGCCAGCAAGCAAGCGGTGCAGCTCCGCGCCCGCCGCCGCCCTCCCGCCGCGCTCCGGACGGGGCAGCTGCTGCCCGCGCCGCTGTCCCGCGGCCGCCAGCGCGGCCGCGCTGCTGCCCGCGGCGGCGGTGGCGGCGGGCACGGCGAGCCGCGGGTGTCGAGACGCGGAGCGCCATCTAGCCCCCGCCGCGGGAAGCGGCGCGCCCGGCCGCGGCGGCGGCGGCGGCGGCGGCGGCGGCGGCGGCGGCGGCGGCGGCGGCGGCGGAGCGGGGCGCGGAGCGGGGCGCGGAGCGGAGCGGAGCGGGGCGGAGCGGGGCGGAGCGGGGCGGGGGGAGGCCGCGGCCGCGCCCCCGCCGCCGGGCGCTCCCCGCCGGCCGGCGGCGGCCCGGGGCTGGGGGAAGCGCTGCGGGGGCTCCGCGGCCCCGCTCGGCTTCTGAAGCGGCAGCTCTGCTCTTTGTCCTTCATTTGTTCCTCTGTTTATTAGGATAATCTATTTCTCCATCTTCTTAAATTAATTCTCTGTGAGCACTCTCCGCTGCATGCGTATTTCTGTACTGGGGGAGGCGAGCAGCGCGCACCTGCCTGGCAGTTATTAACCTTCAGGACTCATCATCCCAGCTAGTGTCTTTAAGGGAAAATGTTAACGCAGCATAGATAGATAGATAGATAGATAGATGGACAGATGGACAGACAGATAATAAAACGTCTTCTTGGCGTTATAATAAGAAACAATGGCGCATTCAGAATGTAGACCTGAATGCGCCCGGAGAGCCAAGGCGACTTGTTAAGGCACCAACAGCAACTAAATGGATTGCTTTAAGTGTTACTTGATAGCAGCGGCAGTGCCTTGGATGAAACTTAGAAACTGAAAATGTCCTTATCTACAAACAAACAAACAAACAAACTTTGCCGGTTATTTAGATCCTGCTCTCAAAGAAAGCAAAACAAAACCAGAATATATTACAGGTCTCCTTTAGTTCCTGTCCTGTGACCGGTCACCTTTATTTTGGAAACTTCTAGGGATCCTAGGGAAAAAAATAAATGCTTCCACTCCGTGTTTACATTATTTCTGTAAAATTAAACCACGATATCGGTGATCTGTAGACACTGTAGCTAATCTGCGAGTACATCCGAAGCTTTAATACTAAATAGGAGTCGTTATAAATTCTCCGTCTAAACTGTCATCTGTATATTTGGAAGAAAATGACTAACACAAAGACATGCCTAAGTATTAAAATATCTTTATTTTCAGGTTATTTTAAAATTTTACTTCACAATTTTAAAAATTTTCAACCACATACAGATATTTCCTAACACAAAACCATGTCATTTTCTGTTCTGCAATATTGTTTTTGTTGTTTCGGCTTTTTAATAACTTATTGATTCAATGTTTTGTCTACATCAGAGTGCGAAAACGCTATTGCAAGTCTCTCTAGCCTCTTTTCTCTCTCTTCCTCTCTTCCTCTCTTTCTTTCTTCTTTCCTTCTCCTTCTTTCTTTACCTCTTTCTCTCTCTCTTTCTCTCTTTCTTTCTCTCTTTTTATTTCTTCTTTCCTTCTCATTCTCTCTTTGCTCTCTCTCTGTTTTATAACATTTGTAGAAATAGATCACAAACGTGATTGATTGATTAGGAAAATAATGCCTCAGACACTGTGGCAAGGAGGTATGCTTAACTTCGTAATAGTCGCTTATGAACGCTCTTAAAATGGGGGGTTTCATCTAAAAACCCCAGAGATCTCTGCCTCGCTCTAATGCGGCTTCCTACATGCCATGTGTCTGTGTCATGATGCAGAAATGATGAAATTAGCATTTAGATAATAACAGTATTAAACTATTTCGACAGGTTACAATATTTAACCCTGGCGCAATAAATGAAAGACATCTCTGCAAGGCAGCGTCTCGGCAGCAGGTCTGGGGTGGTGAGGGCTCCGCGGGTAACACGTGGAAGGGAGGTTTGAAGTAAGTCACTGGGCGCAATCTCTCTCGCCCTGACGGTCCCCGTCTGTCTGTCTGCCCCTCAATCTCTCTCTCAAGTTCACAGCAGCTCGTGAAGTTCAGATGCAACCCATAGGCAGGGACACTGGAGGCTTGAATTGAAGTCAGGCTTTAACTTCTAGGGTGTCTTATTAAATCGCACACTTCACCAGCAAGGTTTTCTTAAACATGAAACCTTCTCCAAGATAGGGAACCCAGCTGTTTAATTTAACATTGATTTATTGCTTTTAAAAGTAAATTTACACACATGCCAACAGCACTCCGTTTTGTTTCCCCAGATTTATTTTCTACTTAGCGCTTGTCTGACAAAACAATGTCCTTTAACTTTATTACACATCGATGAGGAAATCTGTCTTATTTTTGGCTGGATTTATTGCTCTGTTACTTGTGGAGACTTTTTGTGATACAGCAAAAGCTAAGGTCAGAAAATACACACAAAATGAAAGCCAGGCATAGAAGCAAATACCAATAAAGGTAGCAGCAGTTAGCTGATGATGTTATCGCCTCTGTTAGAGTCCATCTGCAGCCAGGATCACAATTAGAAAAGGGAAAAATCATTTTAATTTGGAGCATACAGGTAGCTTTTTCATGGTGATGACAGGCTCTTCCTTCAATTGCAGGAGTAAAAGGTCTCTAATATCTCATGGCTCTTTGCAAAGACAGTCTGGAAAATTTATCTATAATTATTGAAGGGAAAAGATACAGGGTTATCCATACCATGCTGCCTTAACTCTGCGCAGTAAACTCCCAATTACCAAACCTATGTGATGGCTGAACTCAGGGGAATTAAAATGTACTTTGAAGCAGCTTTTACGGTGCACTTCATCTGTGTTTTGGTTTTCTTTAGTTCTCGTTAAAAGGCCACTTTATTCTTTTCACTGATATACTGTCTTTGTGTCCTTCATTTCACACTCTCGGAGAAAAAAAGTTCTCACATCTTATCGGGGGAGGGAGGGAGGCAAAATAATAATAATAATAATAAATGTGGGCTGGATTTCTTATTCTTTCCCTTTTTTCGCTCTTGGTGCAAGTCTTTTATTTTAAAGCAGGGTTTGTTCTTACTAACGAAAGGTCCTTCAATAAAAGTGCGAAAGGAGGGATATTCTAGCAATATTTGGAAAGTAAAATAAGAGACGGACACAATGTGAACAAATCTCTCTCTCTCTCTCTCTCTCTTTCTTTCTTTCTTTTTTTTTTGTGTGTGTGTGTTCCGTGCTTGGTCTCACAAACTGATTTCTCAGAGAGGCATCTAATAATCACTTTAGAGATGTTCAAATGAGGACACTCGCTCTTTTCTAGTAAGAAGTAAAGATGTGACAGGTTTTGTTATCAGGGGTATAGTGAGAGCTTTGTAAGATATTCCCTTTCTTTCCCCATAAATACACCATCCTTAAATAAAGACCCCCTGTCTTAAAGCGTGACTCTCCCTGCTGGCTCTGTCCACTTTCTGTCCGGTGTGTCCACATAAATCCAAACTTCATGTCACTTAACATATTTTAATGATTTTACCAACCCAGGAAGGTTTTTTTTTTTTTTTTTTTAAGAAAATGGACATTACTTTTCTGTGCCAAACCCCATGCCCGCTTCCCCTCGGACAAACCTTCGTGGCAGAGAAAATGAACCACAGGACCAAGCCAAATAGAGGGCGACTCGGCGGAGCACTGCGAATTCGTCTGTTCTTATTAGCAGCGGTTTGCTGGTTGGCCTTTGGGGGGGAAAAAAAAAGAGAAAAAGAAAAAAAAAAAGCGCCCTGCCACTCAGAAAGGGGCCGTTTCCGTAACCTCTCTGCTCCGCAGCCAGCAGGCAGGCTGGTGCCGTCCCCACGCCCCCGCGGACACGCGGACACGCGGCCCCACGGGGCGCAGGCAGCGCTAGGCCCCAGGCGCCGGCGCAGCCGGGCCGGCGCGGGGAGCCGCTGCGCGGGGGGGCGCGGGCTCTGCGCGCCTGGCGCAGCCCGGGGGTGTGTGGCCTCGGCAGCCCTGCCCCACGCGGGGCCGCCCACTCGCGGGGCGCGGGCGGAGCGCGGCCCGGCGGCGGCGGCGGGCAGCCTGCGCTCCCCACGGCGCTGCGCCTGCAGCCGGGCTTCTCCGCGCTCAAAGGCGAAGGGTTTAAGAGCCTTTTGCGAGGGAAGAAGCAGAGGGTCAGTTCGGGTGCGAGCGGAACATCTGCAAAACATTCAAGCAGCTCATTCAGCAGAGAGCCCGGCCCTTTATTGTAGAAATAATAAAAAGACACTAATGATTATAGATCCCAATTCTTCCCCTCGCCTCCCTCCCCCCCCCCCCCAGCAAAGGACAAAGCTTAATTAAATAACCCGCATGTGAGCAGTGGCTCCAAGGGGCGCCTCGGTCCCTGAGAGCGGGTGGACAAACGTGGAAACACGGAAAGGAAAACGTGCAGCAAGCTGGCTCGTACTTCCCAGGCAGCTGGTCTGAAGGGAAGACGGGACGTGTTGAGGACGCAGGTAAATAAAATCTAAGTTGGAGCGTTATCAAACATAGCATCCGGGGCTGTGCGTGTGCATAGTTCCGCCTTGATATGCAATTAAATTGCAGCAAGTTCCTCTTTAAATAGTATCGTTGGGAATCCTTCTTTAAGATTCAAGGATGTCTGAGGTTAAGTAGCTTTTAAAATGTCAGTTCTAAATGGCTTATGCAATGAATAGCTACCTTCAAATCCTAAAACCATTATAAATATGCTATACATACGGATGCCAGTTTATCTCTACATATTTCTTTTTTAAATGAGAGAAGCATTCATAAAAAGCTACTTGGAACACTTTACTTTAGGAAAGCAGATGTTAATTCTTTCACGTATCATTTTATGAGCAAGTACATGTGTAACATTGGAAAGCATCCAGAACGCCTCTATTATTTGCTAAATGACTGTTAGTTGAAGCATATTACTCTCGGCATAACCAAGGTATAGGTTATATCAATAAAATAAACATCTGTGATTTTATCAGGAGAGGCAAAAAATTTTTTAATAGTTCCTATAAAAGTGGAAAAAGCATTTGTGTCGAGAGAACACACCTGCAAAGGAGTAAATTGGCTATTTATACTGCTACGTAGAAAACAGGCTCTCTTCTGTACAGTAAAAGGGGTTACAAAACTCCGCGAGAAAAATGTGATCCTCACTGTAGCTTTCTGCACAACGTGCTAACATATCCTGGGCACTAGATTAAAAGTCCTGAGATGCTTTGTAGGCAATAATTGCTCTCTGTCTTTAACAGCCCAGTGTTTAGCTCGCAGGAATGTACTAGCCACAGTTTCCTCCTGTCAGTGTTTAAGAATTCCCAGAGAATTCAAGGGGCTGGCTTTTTTCCTCTCCATACCAAAATATCTGTGAGATATGTTCGTGTTTGCAAGGAGTTTTACGAGGGCGTGCGTACATAAGAGAAGCTAAGCATAACGCATTGGCATAATAATTAACCGTATGCAATATTTATTGTTCTGTGATGTTTGTTGTCAGGAAGGCAAATGCGCTCAATTGAGGTTTAACAAATAAGAGTGTTATTGACCAAACATAGTGACTAAATATGCATATGTATTATTTATCTACGTACACATGTATACACACAAACAGGAGCGTCTCATTATTAAAGATTAGGAGAGTTGTCTGCAACCTAGAGGCAGCAGCGATTGCTCCTTGCCTCTCTCAGTCCTGCCCTATGTGAAGGGGCCAGGGAGGAGGTTTTTAACATAAAATGCTGCAGATATGAAAAATAGGTCACCAGTAAAATTGGTCTCAGCATGGAGCATAATTGCAACAAAATGCTGCTGAGTAAAATCGAGGAGCTAGCGGGCTGTGGCAGCCGAGTCGCGAGAACCATCTGGTGCGTATTAAAAGCGGTGCTGCAAATACTGCTGAAAGCCGAGGCATTATCAGCCCCTAGAAGCGCCGGGGCCTGCGGGCTCTCCAGATGCCGGAGCGCGGCGGTGCGCGGCGGCGCGCGGCGCGGGGCAGGGTGCGCGCCGGGCCGCGGAGGGTGTCCCGGCGGAGGGCCGGGCCCAGGGGCCGGGGGCAAGGCCCGCTCCCGGCCGCTCGCTCTGACGTGATAGGGCAGTCATGGGTGACGTCACTGCACATCAGCGCCGCGGAGCAAACGTGACCCAGGCAGGATCTCATCTGGTTCCCATCGCTTGCGAAGTTTCCCTCCCTCCCTCCCTCCCTCCCTCCCTCCTTTCCTCCCTCTCCCTCTCGCTCTTCTGCAAACAAGTAAGCACTCACCTCTCCTCTCCTCTCCCTCTCCTCTCCTCTCCCTCTCCTCTCCTCTCCTCTCCCTCTCCTCTCCTCGCCGCCCGCTCCCTGCGCGGCCCCCGCCGGCTCCAGCCCGCTCCTGCCCCGCGGACCCGCAGCCCCTCGCCGGGAGGGCAGCGCGTAGTCACCGCGAAACGCCGCAAACGCCTCCGAGGGGCACTGCCCGGCTGTGGCCCTCCGAGACCTTCCTCCCTCCCCTCCTCCCCCTCCTGCTGCTGCTGCTGCCGCCGGGAGCGGAGCTCTCCCGCGTGCGGGACGCCCCCTGCGCCCGGCCCGGCCATCCCTGCCCCGCGGCACCCCCGGCGCAGGGGTACCCCAGCCCCGCCAGGCGCCCCCAGCCCACCCGCTTCTAGCCTGTTTTCACGCCATTGTGCTTCCTTGCGAGTGAGCTTCAGCTGCCAGCTCGGAGCCCGGCGGTGCCCTGGCGCCTTGCTGTACTGAGGGTCACTTACTCTGTTCTCCAGGCTGCGCTGCGCTCCTTAATCTCTCCGCTTCTCCTCTGGCCGTCAGGAGCTGACGCCTTCTCTCCCCTGCACCCGCAGCTGCTACAGAGGCTCGTCCTGATAAACCTGCTGCTAATGACGGCCCAGTGCAATAAGCAAAGAAATAAAAACTCTTTCTCTCTCTCTCTCTCTCTCTCTCTTTTTTTCCTCCAGGCTGCATTCCCCTCTGACCGCTGCCTTCTTTAATTATGGGAGCTATATTTCTTCCCTGGGAATCATTCGTGGGGATTTTTTAGGTGGAAAGGCGTTTCTGCATAGTTATTTTTGAGCAGGGACCAGTGCCCTATATCCAGAGGCTTTGAGTGAAGTGCAGATTGAGACATATCGGGTTCCCTATAAAAGGACCATTTCTTGTGGGAGGTTGGACACGAAGTTTGGACTCGTGACTTGCATTCCTGAGAGACATGCATATTTTAAAACAACAAAGCAAGCTCGGAAGAAGGCTTAGAGGAGGGGAGAGGGAGGGGAAAAAAACTTGGAAAGAAGTTACTAAGTGACAAACATCTGTCAACATGGACCAATTTGCAAGGCTCTCTGGAAAAAAAGTACCTGACTAGGGTTTTTTTATCACTTCAGGGAGCCGCAGCTACTTTGCTGGAAGTTTGCGTGACTCTTTAGCCTCAGCAACGCCATTCAGAAATGTAGTTTGGCTGAAATCTCGAAGTTTAAAGAGTTTTCTGGCCTTTGGATATAAGTCCCAACTCCTTTACTGGCTCTTTGTGTAGAACAGGTCCAGTGTTTCAAAAGATATTTGATCCAAAAAGTAACCCAGAGGAAAAAGACAAAAGAAAAGCAAACACGGAGAAATTGCCTCGTTTGTCTGTTTAATAAAGTCACCGGCATATTTGATACTGTAGCGAAATGAGACAAAGCAAAAAAAAAAAAAAAAGAGCAGCCTGGGCTTGTTGCAGTGTGTGAGCGGTGGGAAGAGGAGCCCCAGCGGTGCCGTGTCCCACGCAGCCCCACGCAGCCCCACGCAGCCCCACAGCCGCGGGAACACGCCCGGCCCCGCTGCGAGCAGCTCTCCGCATCCCGGCCGGCGGTGGGAGGCAGCGGCTCCCTCGGCTCCGCGGTCAAGTTAAAAAGAGAAACGAGGGGGGGAAAAAAAAAAAGATGGGGGTGGACAACCCCAGCAAGAAGTAGGTAGGTTTGGGGTGTCTTTGGATTGTTTTGGCTGTGATTTTTCACGGTGCTGCAGAGCAGCGAGTGGAAGTTCACTGTGCAGATCCCACGGATAAATCTGTTTCTCTTAGAGATTTGGAGACAAAAGGAGAGGAGGCCTAGTGGTGAGCTGGATATCTCTGTTAGTTGTCAGTGCAGGTCCATGGGCAGGGAGGGAATGCTAATCAGCCCTCGCCGAGCGGGCTGCAGGCTGGGGCTGGCCCTGGCGCGCACACACACACACACACACACACACACAACCTCGGGGTCTCTGAGCCACACACATGCACGCACACACACACACACGCACACGCACACACACACACACACACACACACACCTCACTTCTCGGCAAGCACAGGGATCGATAGTGACCTCGTGGTTTGGCCAATGCTTTATTTATTTAGCCGAGCATTGATATTACCAGCCTTAAACGTTATATACAGCTAATGTCTTCCTAAATCAACACAATAGGATAGCTTACAGCTACCAGCCTGCTTCTCCTCCAAGGAGCCTGTCTCCACTCCTTTCCTATCCTTTCTCTTTTTTTTTTCTCCCCCCTCCTTTTTTTTTTAACAACTGGGGATATTTTATACCCTGTAGTTTTGGATTTGATCCATTGCTTTAAGCTTGATGGAGGGTTCCGCAGACAAGGAGATGTATATACACTATTATACAGCCATCATTGAGATTACTAACAGTGAGTCTCTTGTCAGCCAGACGGTTCTGCTTTGAAACACTACTCACATTATCCTGATTTTTCAAAATTGGGGGTAAGGGGAGGGAGGGGAGATACAATTTCCCACTGTCCCCTTTGTTAATTGTTTTCTTTCCTCGCAATTAGATTTATAACCCGGTTGGGCCCGTTTCACGTTGTGTCTTTGTATTTCTAGTGGAAACCACGTGGGGTGGGAGAAAAGATCCTGGCATCCCTCCGCTCTTCCTCGCCTTGGTCTGGATGGGACCCCCAAGTCCCCACTGCCGTAAGCATCAGGATGAGGCCAGAGAGGAGACCTGTGCTCCCGCACCGCGGCCTCGCATCTCCCCGTCAGCAGTGCCGGGCAGTGCACTGCCTGCACGAGTGACAGGGCAGTGGCAAAGCGGGTTTCGACCCTCCCCCCCCCCACCAGGTTTATTTTATTATTTATTTTATTTTATTTTTTCAGGTGCCTGCACCTTGCACCAGAGCAGCCATGGGAAAATGTCCAGCGCGATCTTAGACACACTTAAAAAAATATATAGTCCTCACACAGGCCTTCAGAAAAAGAGGAAGGGTGGGGGGAGGGAGGGAGAGGGGGGGCAGAAGCTGCAATAAGGGAGTCACCTTGGCCAGGTCGCCTTTGTGATCTTTGCAGTTTCCGCCTTATCCTCCAGCCATTTTGCGCTGAATGTCCTGTGAGATCAGAAGGGAGAAGGGGTAGGTGCTGAAATATTTAAGGGAGTATTTAAGCCCAGGGCCTTCAATGAATGAAGAAGGAAAAAAAAAAAGTTGGAAAATGGATTCGCTGACAAGTAAGGATAATAAATGAGAGGCGCTTTCAGATAGATATCTCAGACGTGAAATTGCACCCAGCTGGTTGTGTAAGCAAACAAATAGTTTCATGTTAGGGACTCTCGACTTGTGGCTTGATGAATAGAACACGACAGAGGTAAATGGCTCTTTAACTCATTTAGGAATAAAACTCTCTGGCTTCCTAAGTAAAAGATTGGTGACGCCGTGGATCCTGAGCAAGCACTTTAATAAGAGTTTTATTAGTTTCCACTTGTATTCTCAGATCTCCCCCTCTCACTCTCCTCCTCCCTTCCTTCCCCCCTTCCTTCTTTTTATTTCTCTGTCTCTCGCTCTCTCTCTCCCCCCCCCCCAAAAAAAGTCTTCTCGTGTAAGGAATCCCCCACATCACCTGGCCTGGGAAACCCGGCAGGTTGCAAGGTAACAGGGCAGGGCTCTGTCGGACAAGGCTTCATGGCAACCAGGAGCTGGGGCTTTGAAATGTATTTATTTATCGTTCCTACTGCACCCCGGAATCCCTGCAAAATACTCATCTTCGGCTGCTCTGACCCGCTGGGGATTAAAAAGGCGGAGGGGTGGGGGGAATCTCACGTCAAAGTCAGTGACTGTGAAGCCAATTAGAAAAGGAGCCTTTTAAAACAAATATACAGATACATTTTGTGGAGATCATGCCGTTTCTAAAATTAGCCCGAAGCCGGTGGAAAGAAACTGGAAGAAAAGTGGGAAGACGGGGAGACCGAGTCTCATCTCTCCCAATAAAGCTCAAAGTAGACAGGATTAAGGATCGGGTCTGTAAAAACGTTATTTCAAGACTTAAAAACTAACCCTTTGAATAGTCAAAATGCTGCGTGAAACCGGAGGAAGCACATCCACAGTCTGGGTAATAGCCGTGCACATGTCATTAGGGGACATTGTTTCTCCTTGGCTATGCCCTTGATCACTGGTGATGGAGCTACTGACACGGAGCCTAGCCCCGTCCGTCTGTCCATCCGTGCCTCCAGCAGGGCTGCTCCACGAGACGGCTGACGTGCAGGCTCGCTCGGCTGGCAGCTCCTTGGGGCACCTTCCCTGAGATCCCCTTTTGAGTTATCAGCGAAGCTTGTGTCTACATCTACAACAGTTTAAATCTACTTCAAAGGAGTTGAAGTTCTCAGACGCTCAGTGAGTGTTTTTGTTGAAAAGGGAACGTCTGACTTTCATATGTCACAGGTAAATTAAAAAAAAAGGCAGAGACTTTGTATTAAGCCCTTTCCGTCTGCTAAAATATATATTTCTCTTTGTGTTGGGAGGCAAACAGAGTTTCCTTCGCATGAAACAAAGTAGAATTTACTTTTCTTTTATTACTTCTGCTGTCACTTAAAATGACCCCAAGCCACAGGCATTCGATCAAACGCTTTCCGTGTAAGACCCGTTATTCCCATTATTTACTTGGCAGTAAAAAAGCTTTTTTTTTTTTTGCATATAGGCGACCCCGCTTCATTATTAAGCTCGCCGCTTTTAGTGGTGTTAAGCGTGCAATGAAAAAAGTCGCTTACGGTGGAGGTCCCCCCCCCCTTTTAATTCAGGCTAATTTCGAGGGGTTCGGGAGCGGTCGGGGCTCAGTGCTGCGGGCGGCTTTCCCCGCTGCAGGTGCAGGCGGCCGAGCCCGCACCGCCGGGGCCGCGGCTGCGGCAGGGGCGAGGGGACCGCGGCCAGGACCTCCGCGGCTGCCCGCGGAAAGGGCAGCCGTGCCTAGGCCAGCCTCCCACGACCCCCCTGCACCAGCCCTGGTTCAACCTACCATTTAGAAGTATCTCCAAATATTTATGGGATTGAATATGTGGAAAGGGCCTAATTGGGCAGTGGGAGGAGGCAAGCTAGTTAGCGCGGAGCTCAGAGGTGGGGCCCTTTGTACGGGCCGCTCCCAGACCGCAGCGATGACACAAATCGCTCCGCTACGCGGGGCTGCGCTGCGAGGGCCGCTCGTTTCTTTTTCTTCTCTTTTTTTTCTCCCCCCCCACTCCCCTTTTTCCTCCCCTCCCTTGAAGTGCTGCCCAAGTGGTTAACGAGCCTCCCCGGTCCCGCGGCGGGGCAGGCGGAGCCCTCCGCGGGCGGGAGCCTGCGCGCAGCGCCCGGGCGCGGGCAGCAGCGCAGCGCCGCGGAGCCGCGGCGCGGCGGCGCGGCGGCGGGCAGCGGGCTAGCAGCGATAACAAGGCAGGAGAAATTTAACTGGAGTTGCTTTTAGAACAGTATATTGTAGGTAAGAACAAGTCAGCAGAAACTTACGCGGGGGACCTGGCCCCTCTCCACATTCACATTTTTAGCATATAGTGTTTGGTGACAAGATCATACAATATTTTTAGCCAAGAATGCCCAAGAGCTTGAAGCGTGGCAAAGGAAAACATCCACGAACACAGCAGAGACTGGATATTTAACACTTCAGAACACAATACCGTCTTATAAGCAAAGTTTAATAAGGGATTGAAACACTTCTTTCTAGGCACATACATGGAAATAAGTGCATCTCGTACACCTCCTCTACACCTGCAAGTTTCTTGGCAATCGGTGGGTTATTATTATTCATAAATATGAAAATTAATTGAAAAATACGTTTCTGACCTACGAAAAAGTTTACCTGTTTTCATCAGTGGGATAACACTGTAATTAATATATTTACATCTCATTGGAAGAAACCGAGAGCTTTTTTCTTTTTTTCTTTATTTTTCCCCCTTCCCACCCCCCGCTTTTTTCTACTGCTAGTCCAGCTGGGTCCCCAGTCGCCTATCCCACCAAAAGGCAACGCTGAAAAGTTACTTCGGCACCTCTAAGGGCTGAGCGCCTTGCTCCCTCTCCGCTGGCAGCGCCGGGGGCCGGGGAGCCCCTCCGCCCGGGCAAGGCAACCCGGTCGAGGAACAAAGCTGTCGCCTGTGCAGCGTCCGTGTGAGCTAGAAGGGGAGGGTGCTGGTGGGGCTGATTTCCGTCCTTGTGTGCCCAGGTCTGAAACCGTCAGTCCCCCCCATACAGCACCTATGAATACAGGCCGCGTCTCCATACTGAAATGGCCTCTACCCCCATAGAGGATCTGCCCGCGATGTTGATTATCCAGCTATAAGTGCCTACTGTATAGAGCTGCTCTTCCCTCGGATCTGCTGCGCCTAGAATATTAAAAACCCCAAGCGGGTTGGATTGGAGAATCTTGTTAATGCCCCCCCCCAAAAAAAAAAAAAAAATCTAGAGAGTATGGAGGACAGCAAATTAAAAGAAAAACATTGCCACAAATTGACTCCACAACTCCACAAATTGAAAAGCCTGCCTCATCCGAGTTTGTTTGGAGGGCGCGGGAGGTGTATGCGTGTGGGGGGGAATGTTATTTTTAAAGATCCAGATTTATTAATACGTTAAGAAAGAGCTCCCTTGGTAGTATGTGTTCTTACAGCTCCGTCTCAGATCCTATAAAACATTAATGCACTGAAAGCTGTACAGAGATCTGCACCACCAGCTAGAAGCATTGTGAAGCCTTTACCTTCAAAGGAGCTCCATTACATAAACGATTTTTAATTTTCTTTACCAAAAAAAAAAAAAAAACCAAAAAACCCAAAACGATACAGGGCTTTTCGCACACATCTCCAGGTCCTGCTGTAGGCAGGCATGGTACAATGCTTCATATAGGATCTGCGCACGTATAGTTATTATCTGTGTTTTGTGTATGACCACAATGCGCACGCACACACACGCACACACAAACATGCACAAAACACACGCTCGCTCACCACCCAACGAGCAAACCTCCAGTTAGATTTCTATATTAATGGGCTGGGAATATGCTTCACACACAGTGGTGACTGGAGTAAAGAAAATCAGAAAGAGCGGTCTTTCAACTGATAGCCAATGCAACGCACACGCACACACAAATCAGAACACGCACTCGTGGGTCCTTGAATCCTTGGGGAAAGAAACAAAAACCCCAAAACCACCAAGCCTGTAACAAACGAATAACAGGAATCACGACTACAATATGCCATATATTGTACACCTCCGCACAGTGATGGTAGCATACAGTGACTTCAATCCATGCCCATGAATGCTAAAAGGAAACAGCAAGGTGTGAACTCAGCAGAAACTCCAACTGACGGGAAAAGGTGTTTCAAAATGTGCAGGCCAGGGCAATATGCACATAAACGTTGGTGGAAAGTCTACTATACAGCCTCGGCGAAATGAGTTTGCCTATGGCATTGCGCTGCCTGTGTTTCCAATTGTCTCTTCCTAGGCCTTGACAACTCAGCCCTAAACTTACACAGTCAAGTCAGTTTTGGAACGTCACGTGATTTATACAACTTTGTTACCCCTTACAAGTATTTTTAAGTTCTCCCTTTTAACGCCAGTATAGAAGTTAAAAATTGAGGGAGTACAATTCTTTTTTTTTTTTTTTTTTTTTTGGTGAACTGTTGGCATGTTTCAAGCAACAAGACTCATGGGTTGTGGGGTGATAAGTTGATTTTTTTGCTAAATTCTTTTATTTTTGTTTAAATTCTCACTTCAATTTTAATTCTTGAAGAACAGCTTCGACAACATATATCGCACTCATTATAAGAAGCAAAGGGTTATATCAAAAATTATTAGTATAGAATCACAGAAAACCTGGTTTGGAACCAGAAAAAAATACAAAACAGATATAGATACATAGACACAGGACAATTTTTTTATAATTATTTGGAAAATGTTATTTTCCCCTAATTCTTGTTTCTTTTTTTTCCTTTATGTGCATACGATGTTTTAAGTTTTACAAAAAATGAAAATAAAGACTAATATTTTACAAAATGAGTAACAATGTTCGTGGTAAGTGTTTGCGTGTGGGTTTTTTTGTTTGTTTGTTTGTTTTTCTTTCTACACAAGGTTCAGTTCAGCTCCAACGCTTTTGTTTGTCTGATGGTTTCTGTACAGAATATATCCACATCAGTCCACAATAAATCCTGGAAGATCCATTATTCTCCTTCTGGTTTTATTAAAATCCCCTCGGTCCTTTTTTTTTTTTTTTTCTTTTTGTCTTTTTTTTTTCTCCTCTCCAAAAATCTCCACAGACACAAGGTCCTTTCTTTGCCTCCCAAACACGGCCACACATGTGATCCTACTCGGGCCTGTCTTTTGTGTCCTGTCTGTGTCCTGGGCCCCCCCCTGCACCCCAACTTCCCCTCGGTGCGTGCGCTCCCGCCTGTGCCGCTCCGCAGTGTCTGTACCGGGGGTGCGGGCCGGGCTCTAGGAACACTGGATGGACATGTAAGGCCAGTTGAAGCTGCTCCCAGACAGTAACATATCTCTGATGAGGGTTTCAATGGGGGTTTTACCTACCAAGCGGACGAAGAAGAGCTGCTCGATGACGGAGGAGGAGACGGTGCGCAGGGAGGGCAGCCGCAGCAGCAGCTTGCCGAAGCGGCTGGGCTGGTTGGGGTACTGGCTCCGCACGTACTCCTCCAGGGCGCACTGCGACTTCTCCTGCAGGCTCTCGATGTGCGCCGCGTCCGACAGGCCGCAGGCGTCTGCCCGGGCCACGCACACGCGGCAGCGCGGCGGCCGCGGCGCCGGCGGCGGGGAGGCAAGGGGGGCAAGCGGTTAGTGGCGGCGAAGCGGCGGCCCCGCCGCGCCCCGCCGCGCCCCGCCGCGCCCCGCCGCGGGGGATGCGCGCCCGCGCCCGCGCCCGCGCCCGCCGCGCCCCGCCGCGCCCCGCCGCGGGGGATGCGCGCCCGCGCCCGCGCCCGCGCCCGCCGCGCCGCGCCGCGCCGCGCCGGCCCCGTGTGTGCGCGCCCCCGCCGCCGCGGCTGGCAGCCCGGGCCGCCCGCCCGCAGGTGAAAAAAAAAAAAAGAAGAAAAAAAGGTTTGGGGGGGAGTTAGGGAGCAGAAGAAAAAAAAGAAAAAGACAGATTGCGCGCACGCACGCACGCACGCACGCACAGCGAGTTTGTTGACATGGCTGCAAATGAGATCAAGGCAAACGCTCGGGCCGCGCAGCGTTTGGAGCCGCCCGCACGGCGGCTGCGGAGCGCTTGCAAGGAAAGGGGGTCCCCCTACCCCGAGCTCAGAGCAAGTGATCGAAAATTGGTCACATCTTTGTAGGCTGTATAATAATCTAGCGGAATACAGCTCGGTTACTGCAGGCTGTGCTAAGCAGACATCTGCAGCTATCAGACACAAAGCTAGAAACGGCTGCAGTGGGTAAGCACTGCCTAAATGCAGCCAGAAATATATCCTTCATATACGGGTGCATTTCACGTATATCGCTAGAAATATATCCCTCACACCTTGCAGAATGATACCATCCAGGCAAAGGCGTACTAATCTTAGAGCATAAACTGGAACCCTTCAAATCTGTACGTTTATATATTTGCATGTCTGTGTGTGTATATGTGTGCATAGATATATATATATAGAGAGAGAGATATGCATCTGTGTGTCTACACACACACACACACACACACACACCCCTATCCCTGTGTAGGCATAACGCAAAACAGGATAATTGTGCATCGACTGCTCAGTGAGAGACTTGCGCAGGAACCTACAGTCACAGAAACGTGATGGGTTTGCCTCCATAGTTTATACATCTACATTGTTTCGCAGATTAATAATAAATATTTTTAAAAACATAAGGATCACAGGGAAGCAGTCAGCTGGCAGTGCGGTTTAATATAGATCAAAGCCAGACTTTGCTAATATATAGATCTGTATATGAATTAATGCATGTTAATGGCCCCAAAAGGACATTACAAAATTGTGAATGTAGAATTATGACCCTGGAAAGACACAACAAATGATTCAAAGCAAAAGTCTGTAGCAATGGCATTTTTGAAGTTTATGTCTTTCTATATCAAGAACCGGCTTTACAAAGATTTCTGAACACCTTCATCTATAATACTATGGCCTCGAGCAAAATTACAAATAAAACAAGCCATAATTCAAGAACTTCTGAAGAAAGGAACCTTTGACCTGAACTGCGGACTTGGCATCCCTCAAATATACAATTATCGGAGCCAGACTGTTCTGCTAATCCATACTGTACCTTTAATGCAACGATATTTTGCAACATCTAAAGCACCAGTTTGCAACATATATATGTATCAAAAGCATAGGCCTGCTCTTGTTTCCAATATATATCAGAACCACAGGCCTGTTCATATGTTGATTGCCACAAATCACACTCCATATTTACATATATCTTGCTATTTTACATGCATTAACTGCCCATTATGCATTAGGATCCTATTCAACTTCCAAACAATACAATATGAAAGGGTTTTACTGACACCCTAGCAGGGCTTTTTTTTTTTTTTTTTTTTAATGCCCCATATGTCATACCCTTAAGGTTAGTAAAATATTTATCAGATATTTACAATAAGTGCACCTATACTGTAGGTCACTGGACAGTGTAGATGAGCAAGTTGCTTGCTAGAAAGGTGACAGCAAGGGAGAGAAAAATGCGTCTTGGATTTTGTGTCAGATCTCCAAACGCTTAGGATTTTCTCACGTCGATAATATCTATTGAGCTTTAATTATTTTAAATGGTCTGGCATATGCGTTTATTTGGATTTTATTTCGCAACCTTAAAGGTGGCGGGGGGGGGAGGCTTAATTCTCCATTTAAACGGGATTAAAAATAATAATTAAAGGATGCAAAGCTCGAGTAGATTATTCAGTCCAGAGAGATGGGATCCATGGAAGGGATCCATGGAAAAAATAATGCAATATATGTTTACCAAAGGTGAATTATTATCCCATCTAAGAAAGTGGGCTAATGTGAAAATTCTGTGCACCTCACTTTTTTATATGGCAGTGTGTCAATAAGGGAAAGCTCTATATTTCTTCCTGCAGTCTATGGAAAAGAAATTATGTAAATAAATAACCATTACTGTTCAGCACACTCCAGCCTTCTCCTTTGTAGTAGTGGGAATGTATTTCATGTTACGCGTTCAGAAGAGTTTAGTGTTCAGAAAATATAGGTGTAATCAGCTGGCATCTAACTAGAAATCAAAGTTCTTATTGTGCTGCAAATAGATTTATTGGATTTATGTTATCTAGCTTGGTCCTTTCCTGGAAACATTTATTTATTACAAGAAAGAGGTAGGTGTATGAATTAATAACTTAAAAAAAAAAAAAAAAGAAAGAAAAAGAAAAAGAAAGAGGCAAGAAAGCAGCAGGTTTTGGGTCACGACCCAATCTTTGGACGGTGTCCAGAATTTTCCGGATTAAATATACTATCCGGAGCCCAAATGTAAAAACCACAACAGGAGAAACCCATGCCAGCTTTAAATACTTAGTCCTCAGCGAAGGACTTAGGACAATACGCCTAAAAATGTCTTTTCCATCAGTCAAAGTTTGTTTAAAAGTTGGATGACTTTGAGAAAGGCTTCCCATGAATTCCCCTCTGGCTAAGCAATCAAAACAAGTTTAGTCAAAAGTGGAAATGTGTGGATGGGGGTAAGAGGAAGGGGTAGATTACTCCTGACAGCTGTATTTCCATTTTCTGAGATGCCCCACGCGATCCTGCTCCAAAATAATATTATTGTTCCCTTTCTAAACCCCATTCACGCTCCACTCAATTGTTGGCAGAGGCTTCTCCCCTCCTAAACATTTAATTATTACGTTTGTTTTTAATATATGGAAATGAAATGGTCTTCTAAAGGCACTAGCTACGTTTCTGGCCAATGTCGATCGTGTGAGAAAGGTAAAAAAAGAAGAAGAAAAGAAGAGAAAGTGTGTGTGTGAGAGAGAGAGAGAGAGGGGAAAAAATCCCCCCACGGTGTCCTCATTTGGGGCAGCCGCCTTCCTGGGACCTTTTGGGGAGAGAAGCGCTAAGACTCAGACCAGCCTCTCTCTACTTAGGAATAATCTCTTAAAGTTGGGTCTGAAAAAAGGAGGGTTCTCCCAGACTGGCCCTGTTTATTGATGAACATCCTGAAATGAATGGGAATGGAAAGTATGCAAGTCTGGAGGCAGGCTCTGGAGTTAAATCAGCCTGATAAATGCTGCCAGGTCTCTTTGTCACTTTTGAAAAACATGTTTCCATCAAGAAGACTTATTAAGATAAAATGCATTAAAATGTCGAGCTGGCTCTTCAGTAAATCTTCCATTTGTTTTAAGATCTGCACTTTATCCTCTGCAAAGAAATATTCCCTCCAACACTAAGACTGCATTTGCACTGGAAGTAAAAGGGGGCAGTCACAGTACATGTCTTCGACCACCCTGCATACAAATTAGATACTCCTGTCTAAATAAATTATCTGATGTTCAAATCGATATTAATACTACATTTGCTACATTACAATATTGTGCAAATTTAAGAGTCATTTTAATACAATGTAAATACTATTTTTCATGCATGAAAGGCAACAAATATTGATGGATTATAAACTGCTTACTGTTAAACAAGGCCTTTGAACGATTTGCCATCTTTGTTCAGGAACGCTTTTAATTTTGCCTCAGCCTAGTTTTAAGTTAGACTTATTGAAACTATTTATTTATTAGCAGCTCGGAAGGTCAGTTTAATAACAAAAAAGAGAAGAAACCGAAACACGAAAGAGAAAGGGAAGGAAAGAGAAAAAAAAAAGAAAAACAAACAAGCCCCCAAAGTGGCAATTAGCCCCATCGTGGCGATAATTAGAATAATAATTAAAAAGTGACATTGCGAGGCTTCTTATCTTGCCTTGTTTCTATTTCCTACGTTTCCTCCATTTCATTCGTCTTTGATGTTTATAAATTTCTCTCTCGCAGGTTATAATAATAAGAGATGCATTATATTCTTATAGGCTACAACCAGAGCACTTCAAAGGCGATGTTAATGCACTTTCCTACTAGTTAATTTGAACCATCTACCACAAGAAAAATTGTTAACATGCATGCACGCATGTTTCCACCGCCTCCACTTAATTTGCTATTTTTTTAGGCAATCTGTTAAAATTCCAATATTTGTGTGGTTTTGCACGGTGGAGAGATTTTTCTCGGGGCTGGGACATGCCCCCTTCGACTTCCTGCTTCTGTTATGTTATTATATTTCTTTCCGAGCTCGAACCCATTTCTCCGGAGCCCCCATCGCTGCGGCAGCTGCGGGCCCCAACGCCCCCCGCTCGGGGCGGCGAGGGGGCAGCGGCGTTTCGGACCCCGCTCTGCCCCTGCCGAGCCGCGGCCGCCGGCTCCCCGCCGCGCGCGGCCCCCGCGCCGGCCCCGCCGCCAGGGGGGCTGCGCGCCCGCGCCGCGCCCGCGCCCGCGCCCGCGCCCGCTGCGGGAGCCCCCGGCCCTGCGCGCCGCCGTGCCGGGCCGAGCCGGGCCGAGCCGGGCCGTGCCGTGCCGTGCCGTGCCGGGCCGTGCCGGGGGCGCCGCCCGCCGCCCGCGGCTCACCTGAGGTGAAGAGGACGATGGCTTTGAGGCAGCTGTACTCGGCCGAGTCGACGTGCAGCGCCTTGAGCTTCTCCACCTGCTCCTGGAAGATGCGGATGTGGTCCATGAAGGCCACCACGCGGTCGGCGGACATGGGCGAGGCGTGGAGGCCGGCGGCGGCCAGCAGCGGGGCCACGTGCAGCGGCATGGAGCACTGCGCCGCGTTGAGCACGAAGAGCTCGCTCCAGGTGAGCCGCAGCAGGGCCACCTGGTCGGTGATCTGCAGGTCGGGGAAGAAGGGGATGTTGCGGGCCCACTCGACGGCGCTGAAGAGCAGGCGGGCGGCCAGCTCGCAGATGTTCTCGATGCCCATGATGTTGTTGGGCTGCATGCACTGGCTGCCGTAGCGGGAGGTGGGGTAGGGCTCGGCCCGCAGCAGCAGCGAGATGTATCCCGAGAGATAGCAGTGCCCGTTGAGGGGGTCCCCGTTGGTCAGCGCGTACTGGCCTGGGTTCGGCTGGGTGGGCGGCATCCTTCCTCGCTGAACCGCTGACAAAAAGAAGGAGAGAAGGAGAGGAAATGTGCATCCAGGAGGCTTGCAGGCATCGCCCGGCCGCGCTGCCCGCCCGCCGCAGACAATGCCGGCTTCCCCGGCACCCGCGCACGCACCGGCACCGGCACCGGCACCGGCACCGGCACCGGCACCGGCACCGGCGCCGCCGCGCCGACCCGCGTCGCCCCGGCCCGGCCCGCGCACGCAGCCCCAGCCAGCAGCAGCCAAGCGCCCCCCGCCCCCGCTACGGGCAGGCTTAACAAAATAAACACAGATTAAAAAGCGGAGGGGAAGAAAAAAAAAAAAGCCAAGGCAAACAAGGCAAATCCGCCCCCCGGCCCCCTCCCCTCTTGCAACAAAAGGCAGCCCCACACATAAAAATAAAATCAAAGAAATCCTCCGGGTGGTAAGAAAGTGGGGTTAAAAATCACAGCCAGCTGTTAAAAATATAGCTAAACTCTGTTGTGTATCCCAGCCGATTGCCCTGGTAGCATTGAGATTTACAAGTGAACTGCTGCGGTGCTTTTTTTTTTTTTTTTAAATCATAAAAATAAATGCATCCATATTCTTCAAAAATATCACATCATTACCCTTAAAAATGGAACAGGTCACAGCCCCCCCAGCTCCCCACTGCTAACTTTATTACACAGAACAAGCTTTCCATACAGGACCCCCCCCTCCCCCGCCCAGCAAAGTTCTCCCTGCTAAAAGGAAGAGAAAGATTAAATATTATCAAGGGAAGGGGGAAAATAAAACAAAAGGTCCGAACTTACAATAGCCAAACATTCGTGGAAAAAAAAGGGGACGGTGTAATTAATATCTTTGGTGCGCTGTTGCCACTGCAAAAGCCTGCAGTCAGCGTTGCACAGTGAATGCACAAGCTTGCAACTGCAAAAACACTGGATTCATTAACCATCTCCACACAGAGCGTAAGCATGCCTCGAGTCCCGAAAGCTGACCAAAGTTTTTTTTAGTGTGCGTGTGTGTGTGTGTGCGTGTGTGTGTTTCACTTCATCAGTGCCAGCGTTTTAAACGGCATGCCATGTAAACAAAGGTAATTTAAGGAGAAGATACGGCTACTCAGGCTTATTTCTATACACAAACACACACACATATATACACACACACTCGCACACAGATAATTCATCTTTCCAGCATGCCACATTTTCTCAACTTTCTCTTTTATTCCAGTTTAGCAGAGCACGTACGTTCCCCACCGAGCCCTCCACGTCTGCCGGGCCGGATCTTCCTCCTTCTGCCCTCCAGCCCACCTCTCTCTCTTGAATCTGATTTTAAACTTGGCAGTTATTTTTCAATTAACTGCAAGCACAATTCTAAGTTTGTTTTTTTTTTTTTTCCCCAGACGCCTACCAACCCTGAAGCTACCAATGAAGTCGTCATATTTGCAAGCTCTTTCAGATCTGGAGCAGCTCCATTCCTTTTCTTGTGGCACATAAAATATAATTTTAAAACCAATTAAGGCAGTAGTAATCCCCACTCCGCAAAACTGACTGTTTCGCTGATGTGACTCTAAGACATCTTTAACGATAGTCACAGGATAAACTTTAACTGTAAACCGAGAAATATATTTCGAGGAGAAAAGAGGGCAGGAAATCTTCCTACGCGAAAATGAGCCTTAATGCAAGGAAAACCACAGCAACTCTTGGAAAGGAGAAGAAAAATAAATAAATAAAGGAGCACTTGGAAATGGTGAGGAGCCCACTGCCAGATGCGGACTATGAATTCTGCTAAAATGAGAAGGATCGGTAAATAGGTTATAAATCGCAATTTGTATGCAGGCTTTAAGGAGAGGGTGGAGTTTGATGAAGAAATAAAATGAGCAGCGTGCTAAAAAAATGACAGAAGTACAGAAACCCAGTTCAGTCACAAACTTTCCTTTTAACTCATGGAGTGAAAACAAGGCCAAATCTCACACAGAAGCACACTCCAGGGCACTGGGAAGCACAGGGAAGTGGAGATAGAGTGGCACATTTCCCCCCCCCCCTTTTTTTTTCTTTTTCTTTCCTACTTACACGTCTTTCATCTTTCTTTCAGGAAAGATGAGGCTGGGAATGGATCTACCGAGAAGTGTTGTGGGTTTAAAAAGAAATGATGGGGCGGGGGGGGGGGAGCTGAATGGAAGCACATCTCGTACAGAGAGATGTATATCTTCCCACCTCCCCCCCAGTCTCATGCCAACAATAGACAAAACCACATCCACACACACACACACACACACACACACACATCCACACACACACACGGAGATAGCGGCTAAATGATAAATATTTAGTGAGCGATCATAATAATAAATTCTCAGCACAATGAGCAGGGAAGGGAAGAGTGTGGCGGTGCTGGGGAAGGCGGTGGGGAGGAGCAGGAGGAGGGCAGGAGGCACAAACCAAAAAGCAAAAGAAAACACCACCAACCACCATCAACAATAACAACAAAACCTGGTGCAAAGCTGCCAGATGGAGTGCAGACACAGGCAGAGATTGACATGTGCATGTAAATATAGAGAGACCTAGATCGCCACGAAGAGCTGTAAATATATATACATATATATATGCGTGTGCTTGTGTGTGTGTACCTATACACACACACACACACACACACACACACTCGCACACACTCGCACACACACTTATGTATAGCCATAGGGAGAGAGAGCGATAGTATAGTAGGGAAGAAATATTCACCTTCCCGCCTCATGCCCACTTTGAGGCACTTCTTGAGGCGGCAGTACTGGCACTGGTTGCGGTGGTGCTGGTCGATGGGACAGTTCCTGTTGGCACGGCATGTGTAAGTTAAGTTCCTGCGGACGCTCCTCTTGAAGAAACTTTTGCAGCCCTCGCAGGTGAACTGGCCGTAGTGCTTGCCGCTGGATTTGTCCCCGCACACCACGCACTCGATGTGCTGCTGGCTCTGGCCCGAGCCCTGCTGGCCCGGGCCCTTGTCCCCGGCCGTGCCCGGCGTGGAGGGGGGTCCCGGCTGGCTGGGGGTCTGCGGGGTGTGCGGCGCGGCCGAGCCCCCTTGCTGCGGGGGCGGCTGCTCCCGGGCCGGCTGCGCTGCGGGGTTGGGGCCGCTCGGGGTGCCCCCGGCCACGTCTTCCTGCGGATCTCGCCAGCTGCTAACTACCATTGCCATATCTCGGGCCCAAAAAAGTGCTGGGGAGCGGCGCTTCTCGCTGCGGGCTGTCGGGGAGAGAGGCGGGGGGCGGGGGGGAGGCGGGCGGCCGGGCGCCGGGGGCGAGCGGGGAGCGAGGGGACCGTGCCTGCCGCCTGCCGCCGCCTCGGCTGCCGCCGCCGCCGCCGCCGCTGCCCTTGTGCCGCCGCCGCTGCCTGCCGGGGCCGCTCCTGCCGTCCTCTTTATTTTATTTATTTTTTCCGCGAGCCCCCCTCCTCTCGCTCGCTCGCTCGCTCGCTAATTTTTTTAGGGAGGGGGAGGGGGAGATGGAGGGCTTTTTCCGCGCTCCCCCCCCCTCTTAAAATACCCCCGTCTCGCTGTTTCCCCCCGCTCGCTCTCGCTCTCTCCCTCTGCTCTTCTCCTTCCCCCCCCCCCCACCACTTCAAGTTGCAAAATCAGAAACGGCAAATAAAGCTGTCGGGAGAGGCATTCAGGAGAGTACCACGCCGGACACACACACACACCCGCGCGGCGCACACAGCACACACACACACACACACCCGCACACGCACACGCGGTCCGAGCGCTAGGAGTGCAGAGGATGTGCAGACATAGAGGAAGCCGGAGCGCGGAGGAGGAGGAGGAGGAGGAGGAAGAGGAGGAGGTCGGGGCCGCCGCTCGCCGCCGCCGCCGCCGCTCGCCGCCGGGGCCCGGCCGCCGCTGCCGCCGCTGCTGGCGCGGAGGCTCCCGCCGCCGCCGCCGCCGCCGCCGCTGCCGCTGCCGCCGCCGCCGCCGCCGCCGCCGCCGCCGCTGCGGGCTCTCGGGGCGCCGCGCTGGCACGGAGAGGAGCCGGCTGCCGGCGATCAGGGCATGGAGGTGTCCGGGGGCCAGGTCCAGGGCAGGGCGCCGTCAGCCATTCAGGGCGGCAGTGCCGGGGAGCGCGGTCGAGGCGGGCTGGGAGATGAGACAGTTTGATTTTGTGTTGGTGGCGGTGGTGGTGGAGGAGGTTGCCGGTCGCTTCTCTTTCTCTCGCGCTCTCTCTCTCTCTCTCGCTTTTTTTTTTTTTTTTAGAAAAAAAATACAAAAAAAATCGGATGTGACTAAATTCGCAGAGGAGACGAATTCACGGCGAAGTGTAAAAATAGAGAATGGGAATAATAATGACACACGCAGGAAAAAGAGACATCCAAAGTAGGTCGAATAAATAAATCCTCTTCTTTTCCTCTTTCTTGCCCCTTCCTTCTTCTTCTGTGAGAACACACGATGCTGGTTGCAAAAAAAATCAGTGGAAATCGCCCCAAAAAAGGCTCTTTTTTTGTTTGTTTGTCTAAAAAAAGTATTTCGGGTAAAAACTCATCAGCCAGAAGCAAAACCCTCCCCCAAAATAAAAAAATAGACAAGAATAGTCAAAATAATAATGGTATTAAGATGTGAATGCGTTCTCTCGCTCTCTCTCTGGGCTTTTTTTCCCCCCCTGTCTCTCTCTCTCTTTCTGCTTTTTTCCCCTTTTTCTTTCTTTCTTTTTTTTTTTTAGTTTCACCTCTCTCCTATTCTCCTGCAGGAATGAAGCGAAAGACACAAGGAGGAAGGGTGGAAAAAAGAAGAAAAGGAAGGAGAAGAGGGAGATGAAGGGAAAAAAACAACTAATAGAATATGCAAGAAAGGAGAGAGAAAGGGGGGGGGAGAGAGAGAGAGAGAGAGAGGGAGAGAGAGAGAGACCCAAAAAATGAATGCGTTTAAACGGGAAGCCTAGCAGAGCAATGTTTCCGAAAGGGGGATCTGCGCGAATGTCTGTATATAGTGAACTTTGACACTACTATTGAAACTGACACGTTTCTATGGAGATCGCTGCCTTATATGGAGTTCATGTCAAGGAGCCAAGAGAAGGGCTGCTGGCAACTGATAATCAAAGGCGACTGACTGGTCAGAGCCCTGAATTGGGGGGGGAGAAAATGGGAGGCTAAGGTTAGCCAAGCCTCCTTCACTCCATTGGTTACCCCCCCCCCAGGTCTTTTTTTAAATTTTTTTTAAATTCTCTGCTACCTACTGACTGGGATGGGGAAGGGAGGGGAGGAGAGAGGGGGGAGGGAGGGGGGAGCGAGAGAGGGAGGGAGGGAGAGGGGATTCTTCTGACAAGCACAATTTACATTGAGATCGCCCTGCGCTGCTATTTACTTTGAGACCTGATTAGTATGGGTCGTCTATGGTCTCCCTCGCTCTCTCTCTCTCTCTCTCTCACACACACACACACCCATGCACACACATCAAAAGAGGAGGATGCATTGCGATAGGCGGAAAGGGGCATTAAAAGGGAACGATTTGGGCTCCCCGTGAAAAGTTTTTCATATTTTAAAATGGGATTTCTGTGTCTGTTTTCAACTGCAAAAGCCAGGCAAGGGATTTTAATGATGGTGAAGAAAATAAGCTTTATACAATAAGGAGTAGACGTGTTTGTGTGTGTGTATACACATTCACTTGCATATTTACATCTGTATATACTCCTATTCCACTTTGGGCTATTTTTGTTGTTGGTCTTTCTTGCTCTCATTCCTCACCTAATATGTCCACCCTCCTTTTATTATACTGCCCATCGCCCCGGTGGGGTTTATAGTGTCATGAAATGGGATCAGAAGTCAACACCCTTCTTTTCTCGGCGAAAAGCTTTTTTTTTGGGGGGGGGTATGGGGGGAGAGGGAATCGGCCAGACCAAGCCCGGATTCCTATGCCTCCCCGTGTCACGCCTGTGTGTCCTCTTGCAGAGCGCGGTTCGCCGCCCGGAGAGCCCCGCCGGCGATTAATAAAAGCCGAAAAGTAAGTTCTCGCCGCGCCGCCTGCGCGGATCGATGCCGGCGAAGCGCAGTGCCCAGCGGCGGCGGGTGCGCGCCCGCGGAGGCCGGCGCGGCGCGGCGGAGGCGGAGGCGGAGGCGGGCGCGGGGGGCGGGCGGGCGCGGTGCCCCCTCCGCCGCGCTGCGCCGCGCTACGCGGCCCGCTCTGCTCCGCTCCGCCCGGCGCGGCCCCGGCGCGGCCCCGGCGCGGCCCCGGCGCGGCGGTGGCGGCGTCGCGGAGCGGAGCAGGGCGGAATCGCTGGATCCGGCTGCCATCTAGCGGACAGGCAGCCAGCCGAGCCGCTGCGCTCGCCGCCGCTCCGCTCCGCTCCGCTCCCCCCGCCGCCGCGCACAAAGCCTCTGCCTCCTCTGAAGCAGCAGGAAGCCACAAAATCTTGTTATGGCTTTTTATCTCCCCTCTTTTTTTCTTTCTTCTTCTTCTTCTTCTTCTCCTTCTCTCTCTCTCTCTCTCTCCTTTTTTTTTTTTTTTTTAGCAACTGCACTGGGGAAAAGAAACCCCTTCTTTCTAATTGTGTACCACTCCTAGCCTCCTTTCTCACAAACCTTCCTTCCCTCAAACCTCTCCCTTCTGCGAGAGGTTTAAAATTCGCTTTAGGAATTTAAGAAACCTGTCTGTGACAAAGAAGAAACAAACTGTAAAAAAAAAAAAAAAAAAGAGAGAGAGAGAGAGAGAGTACCCTCTTCTCAGCTCCCATAAAAGTTTATAATCAGATTGGAAGCCGGGGTAAAAACCTGCAGGGGGAAAAGGGATGAAATCACAGAAGTTTTATTGTTATTGTTTTTGTAAAGAGGTGTTGCTTTCATAAAAAAAAAAAAAAAGCCTTCAACTTTGATGTATCGTGATCACAGTTTTATTTTTGTGTCAGCTCTGAAATCTGAGACTGAGAGCCGGCTGGAGAGGAGAATCCTTCATAATTTCTGAGATCAGAATAAACGCTTGATTTTGTCCTGAAATAATGAAGAGATTTTCAATGAGTCCCTTGGCCAAGCCGTCTCTATTGTATATTGCATTGATAAAAAGGATGTTATTGACTATGCAACAGTAGGCTCCTTTCCTCTCTCTCTCCTTCTTTCCAAGTAAACTCTCGGTCCTGTCTCTTGGTCAGTGAAAAGGTGAAACGAATAAGATTAAATCAGACAAAAAAGCGAGCTCCGTATGTATATCATCTAGGTTTTACTCCCCAGACTGTGAAGAGACAGGGAGTAAAAGATGCAGAGCAAGGCACAGAGAGAGAGGGAGAGGGAGAGGAGGGAGAGCGAGAGAGACAGACAGAGGCGCAGACAGAGAGAAAGACTGGGAGAAGGTGGACGGACCGAGCCGCCGCAGCCCCGCCGCCGCCGCCGCCGCCGAGATCTCCGCGGAGCGCGCAGCGCCGCCGCCGCCGCCGCCGGCCCGGCCGAGCCGACCGCAGGCAAGTACCGCGGCTTCTGCCGGCCCCCGGGACCGGGACCGGGGCCGGGGCCGGGGCCGGGGCCGGGGCCGGGGCCGGGGCCGGGCGAGGGGCGGCGGGCCGGGGCCGGGCGGCAGCCCGCCGCGCCGCGGCAGCTTCTCTGCCCCTCGCCGGCTGCGGGCTGCTCCCCCCGGCTCCCCAACGCGAGCCCCATGTCCCGTTATTCGCGCAGCTGGGGCGTGTGGCGGCCGGCGGCGTGAGCAGCGGATGGGGAGACGTGTAGCCCACAGCTTTCAGCGTTTTGTTCTGAGACTTTCTCTCCTCCTCACACCCCCACCCCACACAAATACAGAGACGTGTGCGGATATTTACACCCCCCTTCAAATAGCGCAGTGTGTTTATTTGAGCTGACCTACGCAGATACTGCAGGCACAAGCGATAGACACGCACCTACCCCACGCAAATATTGAACACAACTTATAGCTCTAATAACGGCGGTCGGCTGCCCGGTGAAGAAGTGTAAGCATACTAATGCTCTTGTCTTTCACCTGCTCAGTTTGTTATTTGATCACCTAATGAAAAGATCGATGGCAGCCTGTTTATCTGGGCGATAGTGTCAACAGATTAAAGGGACAGCAATCAGATTCCTCTGAACTGAACTGAGTCAGGGGGAAGCCCAAACCCACTCACATTGCTCTGGTCTGAAGGGTGTGTGTTGGGGGGGGGTGTGTGTGTTTTCTCCCCTCGCCTTGTTGTAAATGGTGCTGATCTTCATTTGCTACGTGTAGAAAGCAACTATTAAATATGTATTTTAAAAAGCCGAGGCTGGAGGGACCGGTGATGTTTGCGGGGTTCCTGAGGAAAAGCCCATCTTCTGTGTCCTGTTTTGTGCGCAAATGTGGGGAAGGAGACTGGTAGCAGTTGAGCTGGGATGGAGGGAATCTATCAATAAAACTAGTCTCATTCCTCAGCTGCCCAGGTTAAAGCAAAGTTCAATCGACAGGAGGCATTTCCTCTCCCCGACAAATTACAGGAATACTTAAAAATGGTCACAACTCATATTTAATCGAGAAATGAGCTTTGATTGCTTTTTAACCTGCGGATCTGGAATGGGCAGATGAGATCGCGCTAGCAACTTTGTGAGGCTGGGGACTTGCTCAAACTTAATTTTCACTTTCCCTCGCCAGATCGCACTTTCCTCAGGCGAGGGTCCAGGCTGGGATCCGAAGGTCGCGGAGTTCTGGGGGGGATTTAGAGTTTGCTGTTCGCGATTTTCTTCCCTTTCCCTCTTTCTCTCTCTCTCTCTTTTTTTTTCCTTCTCTTTTTTCCCTCCTGGAGTAACCGAACCCGGGACCGCGCTAGCTCCTTTCTCCTTTGCAGTTTTCTTGTCCCCTCCGGAAAGAAAAAGTTAATTCTGGCGATTAGTGGTGACAACTTCTAAAACCTATTTCTGGCGGGCAGCGGGGGGAAAGTATAAAACCCAGCCGAAAGTATTATTATTCTTTAAGTAGCACAGGAGAATGCTACATGTAAACTGGGGATTGAGATCTGTATTCTGTATTTTTCAAAACAAATGTTAAGTGTCTGCTTCACATGCCAAGTTCCACAAAGCAATATATATAAATACACATACACACCACACAAGCACACGTACATATATATATAATATATATATATGCACATACAAACGGAGTGGAGTACATGAAGGACAATGAATACATAGACTGCTGTCATAGGACGCAGCGATCAGCTGTGCCATGTAAAAATATATTTCTCGTTCCCAACTTTTAGCATTTTTAATCATCCCCTGCTCTGACAAGAAAATGCATTAAAGATGGGAAACTATAAAAAACGCTAACATTTTGAAACTCCTTTCCGAGAGCCCATGTGCTGCCCCGTCCCTGGCTGCCGCCCCCGCCGGGCGCCCCCGCCACCCCCTTCACTTAGTACCTCTGGATAACTATTGACAGGCGACGGCTGGCGCTGCCGGGGCCGCGAGCAGCCGGCTCGGGTTGCAGGGGAGCACGCATTTTAACCCCGTTTCCTGGGCTGGGCTGCTTGGCAAACCTAATGACACGGCAAACAGGGGGACGCTCCCAGCCCTGAGCATCTGGCCCGGCGCGGCGCGGCCGAGCTGCCCTGTGCGGCGCCCTCGGCCCGGCCCGGCCCGGCTCCCAGCCGGGCCGCTCGTCAGGGTGGTGCCGGGCCAGGCCTCGACAGGGAGCAGTGCCCAGGCAGTCCTCATTTCCCATCAGCAGGGCCGGGGCCTTTCCTCTCAGGCCTTTTTCCTCTTGTATTTTATTTTTTCTTTTTTCCTTCTCCCTCCCCCACCGCTTTGGCCGGATCTGAAGGACAACCGAGAGCCTTTAACAGCACAATAAAAGATATATTGACTGGAGGTTGTCTTTTATAAGGGGAAACGACTGCTCCTTGCTTTGGGAAGTAGTCTCCGGTGGGTTATATCACCCTGCGCAGCCGAAGGGGGGGTGGGGGGCATGGCGGGCCTCTCATCAGGTTTTTAGGCTGCTCACTTGCAGCCAGCTTGCAGCACCTGCCCAGGAGTCTCCCTCCTGCTCTCCCTCCTCAGTGGGTCACACCCCGGGGGATTTCTTTATGCGGACCCTTTCCTATTTCCAAAGGAAGCAAACCTCTGCGAGAAGAGACACCCCCCCCCTCTGCCCCCAAGCCTCCCTCGGTATTGCTGGGTGGGCATTTGCCCGCTTCTCTTCAGTATGTTTGCTAAAGCCCGTCCACGCAGGCCATTTCTGTTTGATTTTTTTTTTTAGTGGATCCCACTGAACGCAGGCGGCCTTGGGAAAGAAGTGGGGAAGGGGCGCACGTGCACCCACGCCCCGCTCAGGAGCGCCCCCCCCCCCCCAAAAAAAAAATTTCTAGCGTCACTTGTGGCAGTGGCAGCCTTCAGGCCCCCGCGTCCGGCAGCAAGAGCGCAGCGGGGCCAAGCGCAGGGAGAGCCGCCGAGGGGCCGCGGGCGGCACCGGGGACCCCGTCGGGGCTCCCGGGGGCGCCCGCGGCCCCTCGGTGTCCCCGTGTGCCCGGCCCGGGCGCGGCCGCGCTCCCTCCGCGCAAGCCGCCTGCGCTCCCGGGAATTATTTTAGCCCGTATGGCATAACGCGGCGTGACAGCCAGTCCCCCCCCCCCCCCGGCCACCCCCCGCCACCCCCTCGGCAAGACAATCTGCCGTCACCGCCGTCTCCCCAACAGCCGGGGCTGCTGCGAGCTGGATTTTGTCATTTGTTCTGTCTCAAAAGTTCTGGGCTCGAGCGCCAGCCTGCAAAAGCAGGGCGCTGAATCACAACTTTGCGCTCGCCATCCATCCAAACAGCAACGTCTGAGCATCCGAAGACTGCCTTAAAAAATAAAATAAAAATCTGTGCATGAAAGTTAAAAAAGCGTCTGCGCAGGGAGGGGAGAGACAGCACCCAAAGCGAAGGCCACTTGTCTAACGGTATAAAGGAGCGTGGCAGTTCCCAAGTAAGCTCCAGGAAAGAAACTGATGACCTCTTGATGCAAATCAATCCTTCCTATATAAGGCAAATCTGGGAATCATTTTCAACACACTGGTGAATCCAGGACCAGATATTTACTTTCGGCACAAATAAAGCTGTGGTGATCTAAGCGCTGAAGCCAAAAGAAACAAAAGTGTACAAAAGCCATTAACAGGAGGCTTTGCATTGGAACATATCTGGCTGTATTTTAAATCCTCGACTTCTGTTAGGGATGAATTTGGTGTTATTTATTATTCTGAATTGGGCTAGAGCTTTTGATGAGGAGTTGACGTTTGGAAACGAGTTTGAAAGTTGCTAGATTGTCCTGACAATGCAATCGACTGTACTATATAATCATTTCCTTAATGGTTACCTGTCAAAGATCCCATTTCTTTTACTACAGGGATTAGTCCATCAGAAGTAGATTTGAGTTGGACTTTTCGCAGACCAAAGATCTCTCGAATACGTTAGAGCATTTAATGTCACTTTCTCCCCCGCCTCTAAGATAAAATAGTGCAAATGTATTTTGCTCGAGAAATGTGGCTGGTAACAACAGTGGTGATATAATCATATTTACCTCATCAGAAGTTGATCTAAGTAATAAACCTTAACATTTTCACTTAAACTGTCAGTAGTAAGATATGTTTATTACAGCGTATTCTATCTGCGTGGGGAGGGCGAGGATGCGCTTTAGGTAAAGTTTAAACGAAACAGAATAAAAACGTGTCAAATCTCCCCAGACCAGCACAAAAGCTGTAAATGACTGCTATGTATTTTGCCATGCGAAGACTTTTTTATTCACACATTTCTAGGGGTGAAGCCCGGGCATATCCAACGGTGTCGTTAATAAAGTATACAAAATTGCATGATCCTATCAAACTGGGTTAGAGTTATGTGTTTTATTGTTAACCCCTTGCACTGACTCTTCTGAAGCTGAAAGGGAAAAGGAAAGGGCTTTTGTCCGGGTTGATCCTTGGTTATTCTGGGGCTCAGGTTGGCGTGAAAGGGACGAGGAGGTCACTTGAAATCTCCTTTTATCTACTCCTATTTTCTCCCTGGATCAGCAAGTTTGAATAGACACCATCTAATCGCTCGTAATGGAAAGAAAAAAAAAAAGGCTCTGGGAGCACCGGGCTGGCTGCGTGCGTATATGTGAACTCGTAGCCCGCTGCCCAGGGCGCGCAGCCCGCGGCGGTGCCCTCCGCGCGCCCCCTGCGCGCCCGCCGCTCGGCCCGCGCGTGTCCGCGGCCCGCGCAGCCCGCGGCGGCGCTCGGCTCCCCCCGCCCGCTGCCGCTGTCCTGCCGAGGGCTCCGGGGCGAGGAGCCGGGAAGCGATGATAGCCGGGGGGCAGAGCCAGCACGGCAAAGCCCCTCTCGCCGCTAAACTTGTGGCGATCCTTTCGGGTGAGCGGACGCGCCGAGGAATGCGAGCGGGGCGGCGGATATAGCGCGCACAGGCAGCCAATAATTATTTTCACTCTTATTCGCAGATCCCAGGTTTTGATTATTTATATCCAGGGCACTGCTTATTAATTTTGCCGGAACAGGGCTCGGTCGGAGACAGCCCCGTCCGTTGGAACAGGATATCTTTGGAACTGAGCGGGGCTTGCAGCAGCGCGTGTAGCTGCCTCCCTCAAGTTGGGCAATTAACTTCGGTTTATTGATATCCGAATTCCTTGAGCCCGACTAACATGCTAGCTACCACGGGAAGTGAGTGTGGTTTTCTTTCGCACACAGTGGTCATCTTTCTGAGGCTGATTATTATTTTTAGAGGCTTAAGCGGGGGGAGGGGGGAAGGCAGACAAAATTGGGGGCCGCTGGCAAATAGAAAAAGCTTTGTTCTAGAGGCTAAAGACCTCGCGATTCAAGCCAGGGCACTATCTCTCCCCCTCCTAGCCGCTCAGAAATTGGCATTTCTGTCTGAGTCCAGGATGCTTTCGCTGGAAATTCCTTTGAGTGACTACTTTGTTGCTAAGGCTACAAGTTCCCATCCCAACACACAAATCTTTTCCACTCCAGGACCAACTCAAGCCCTGGGCAGGAGCCTTGACTTAAGAAACCTACTTCAAACTCCTTGGAGTGCCTCCCTGCTAAATACCTGCTAAAGTCTGCGGTTCAAATGAAGGACTGCACAGTGCTCTTCTTCTCCCTCCGCTCTCCCCTGATACGTTTTGCTGGGACTTTTGGTCAAAGGATGGCAAGAAGAAACCCAGTCCAATAAAGATTAAATTAAGTAGAAGAAATCCAGCCGGTATATATTTTGAAGCTCCGGTGGGGCGTCAAACCGATGTTTAACACATTTTTTCCACTCACTGTGCACAAGTCCTGAGCCTGCACAGCCTTTTAATTTTTTCCGCCTTCGAGGAGGAGGAGGAGGCGGTTGCGAGAACTGACAGAAAAGGGCTCCCCCGGCCGCAGACCTTGCCCCGTGCTCCGCCGCCCCCGAGGGGACCGGGGGGGGGGCCAGGGCCGGCGCCCCTGGGGAATCGGCACCTGCGAGCCGGGGGGCACCGAGGCTGCCCCTAAATGCGGAGCTCGAGCTGAAAGGGGCTCGAAATTATTTTAGCAGCATCAGCCTCCTCCTTTCTCTCTCCCGCCTACCTTCCTCCCCTGCTCCCCACCGCCCTCGCTCGCCCATTTGGCTAAACTGGCTGCAGCCCGCGAACGGCTGAGGAAATATTGTTTTAACAACCCGGCTCAGCACCGTGGACAAATGTTCGTGACCACTCCCCCCCCGAGCCCTCCGGTGCTCACGGACCGCGGAAGGGCTCAGAGGCGAGAGCCTGGCTTGTTTAATTCAAAAGGAGAAAAAGCCAGCCCCAGAGACGCTGATCTCTTGGAAAAGTTAGGCGTGACTCGGGGAACGTTTGCAAATGCAAACAGAAATGAATAAATAAACCTCAGACCAGGTAGTTTGGGCGTAATAGTTTAGCAGGACTAATTGCAGACAACGGAGCTGAAATGACTTCTCCAATTAGCTGCTGGTTGGAGTTTAGTTGGAGGAACTGTCAGCTCCAGCGATGGGTAATTGCTTTATTGCTCACAAAACTATCATCTATTTAGAACATATGTGCTAATTACTCTGGATGGGCGTCGGAAAAGAGACCATAAATCTATTAGCACTTTAAAAAGTCTAAGGTACTTGTAAGCAACCAAACTCCCTTCCTTGGTGCGTTAAAGGCGAGAGTCAGTCCTGGATGAGAGTCTTTCCAAAAAATTAAAAAATATATATTAAAAATATCAGAATAAGCCGCATGTATGCTGGGGTATGTTTGCGACCTCGCTGGAGGGGAAGGGGGGGGGAGTGGTCATCTCCAAGTCAGGAAAGCCTCGTTCCATAGATCAAACTAGTGCAATAAATCACTGTCATAAAAACGATTTTCCTCCTTAGCTTTCCACTTTTTTTTTTTTTTTTTTTTTTTTGCGAAAAGATTAGTTTAGAAATCTTTTAATTGGATTACTCTGGAAAATTAATCTCCTTTGGACTTGCTAAGTTTGTGTACCAAATATTTGGAATTAATTCACTGTTACTAAAAGCATCTGGGATGCCTTTTGTTGGAACTAACTAAGAAAAAGAACAGTTAGGGAAGGTAACATTTGAAGGTATGCGTTCATGTGCACTCAGAGCTCTCTATGCATATTCATTGCTATATATGTTGCATTATAGCGCATATAATTAATATTGTAAGGTGATAAACAGAATTGTTTTCTGGACTGCTATGGATCAGGGCTCCATCACGGGGTGGGTACCTCTGGGGAGGAAAAATAAATTAAAAATGGAAAATATAAAAGAATCTGCAAGGAGTGTGGAAGTCCTGCTTGATCGCCGTAACTGATGCCGGGGGGGCTGCGAGGCGCCTTTGGGAGCGGCTGCTCCCCTGGGAAACGCGGCGGCCGCTCTCGGGGTTGGCGGCTGCGGGTCCGGGTCCAGGTTCGAGTCCGGGGCCAGGGCTGCGCCCCGCCGGGGAGCCCCGCTTCCCCAGCGCCTCCTCGCCCTGCTCCCAGAAAAGCGCAATTTTGCCTCTGCCTCTGTAGCATGGAGCGGGATGGGAGCGGGGGGAAGAGGAAAAACTAAAAAAGAAAGAGGAAAAGTTTGCCTGCTCGAGCAAGAGCCCTTCAGGCTCTGTGCTGTGAAGAAGCATCCCTGGGTCGAAGCTGGCCCTGCCCCCCTCACCCTCCTCTGCAGGGGCTGGGCTGCGTCCGAGCGGGGCGCACCCTGCCCGGCCCGGGCAGCTTCCCGGGGCCCCCGGCCCCCTCCCCGGGGCTGGCCCGGCACCGCAGGGGCCCGCAGCCCCTTCGCGGCCGTCTGAGCGCATCTTGCCAGTCAGAGCACCACGCCGGCACGCAAGGGGATCCCTTACTTTTAAGCTCAGTTTAGCTGTTAGTAGCAGCCCTGTGAGGTGTGGTTAATTGGTGGGGGATAAAGGCGTAATAACTTGTCAGGAAGACGATCGTGATTCTCTAATGTACTCTCTCTCCCCCCCTTCCCTCCCTTTTTATAAACACTGACGTGCCGTCTCTCTGCTAAAAGAGCAATAAAGAGGGATTCATTTATTTATTTTTACTTATTTATTTTTCCCTGAAGGAAGCAAACCTGCAACTTGTTCTGGGTGATTTATGCGCAGAATATGACAGTGCTGGGAGCCGTGGCGGCGGGGAGGGTGGCGGGAACCCGCCAGCCCGCGGGCTGGAGGCAGCGCGGTGGGGCGCACCTGGCCGGAGCAGGAGGCAGGGACGGAGTGTGGCAGTGTGTGTGTGTGTGTGTGTGTGCGTGCGGTTTTGTGTGTGTGTGTGTGTGTGTGTGTGTGTGGTTGTGTGTGCGACCCAGGCCGGGCAGGTGAGCGGGCACCGCGGGTCCGGGCAGGAGCAGGACGGAGCCTTTTGACCTCTTGAGAGCTGCATGAGCACAGCGCAGCGGGGATTTCGCTTTGGCCACTTGCGCCCGTCCCTTCCAGGGCACCAGGAAAGCAATCTCCCCCCCAGCAACCGAATCCCACCCACTCTTCGGCGGGTTTGTGTTTGAGGCACCTTCTGTATCTCTAATTAGAGTTTGCCATTTCAGAGTCAGCACTAAATTTTTAGCGTCAGCCGTTATTGAACTGTGAGGCACCGAATGGGATTATGTGCATTTAATAAAACATGTGATACAGATGCACACATATTTATACATCAGCCGCACGGAGACAAAACATACACAGAAATGTACGCACGTAAGCCCATAGAGGTGGATGGATATACCCAAATCCCATACTATAACTTAACACGCTCATACTCAGACATATATATGCGCCCAAATTCGGAAAATCTGCACACATGGCACACAAACGTTCACATATAGCCGTACGTGCACAATGTGTATATAGACACACATATGTGATCCCTGTGCGAATATACACAAGTACGTAGCTATTTCCATCCAGAGTTTACATACTTGTTAAACAACGCTGTGGTCTGCAATGAATTAATTATTACGGTCCTAATCCGGCCGTAAATCTGTTCAGTGTCTGCTCACCTTTTACCTCCGTTCCCCCCCCGCCCCTTCTACCTCGTGGCTTTTCTGCTACCTCTGCTGAATTGCACACAGGTAAAAGTTTCACATCCCTGTGCTGTAGCTAAACAGATTAATATACGTTGACAGACTCCTTATCCCTCTTCGCACAATGTTAAATGAATCTTAAAGTCCCTTCTGAGACAAACGGGGAACTCTCTTTCTCTGTCTTTCTGTCTCCCTGTCTATCTCCTTACACTTTGGATGTGCCCTGTGGAAATTGTTTACAGTTTGGAAGACTCTAACCTTGATTTTCCAGCTTTGAGCTCCCTCTGGAAGCGAAAAGAGCAATTACTCCACATTACTGTACATATTTTATTGCAATGATAGATCGCAGGTGTTTCAGCTGCTGCTATTGTCTGCCTCCCTCCCAGAGCCCTTTAACTAGGGAGGAGCAGCTGCAGGAAAGTCCTAGTTAACCGGAGCCGGCCCGCGGCCCCCGCGGCCCCAGCCGCGCCGGTGCTGGGGTGCCCGGTGCTGCGGCGGCGCTGCGCCCTGCTGCGGCGCCCCACCGCCTCCGCGGAAACCCGGCGGGCGCTCGCCCTGCGCCGGCCGCTGCGGGGCCGTGCGGGGCCGGGGCCGTGCGGGGCCGGGGCGGCCTCCCGGGGCCGCGGGAGCGGCCGGGCAGCGGGTCTGGCCCCGGCCCGGCCCCGCGTTTGCGCTCCCGCGGCGGCCGCGCTGCCTGCGCCGCCGCCCCCTGCTGCCCCGCAGCCGGGACGCTCTGCTCCGCGGGCCAGGGGGAGCGGCGGGAGGGCAGGGGCTGCTCCCGCTCCCCGCCGCGTCCCACGATAAATAACTAACGATCCTGGCGGGGCTCGGGCTCAGTCCTTGCGCGATCAGGTGAAGTTGCAAGGTTTCGATACTAAGTTGCTGTTTTTTTTTTTTTTTTTACCTTGGGAATCCCTACTAGGGCCGTGGCGTTTTGCCCGGGGAGTATTAGCTGAGTATAAGGGGCACATAAAGCCTCTGGAAAGCAGTGGCATCCCGTCAGTTTCCATTTGAACTCCCCAACCCGCCTCTCAACCCTTCCGCTTTAGATGAAAGCAGAAGGCAGCTTAAATCTCCGCAGTGTGTATGCTGGCCGAGCCTCCCTCCCCTGGAGAGCTCGCTGTATTTGTACAAATGAGCCATCTATACAGTGCGGGGGCGAGTGACAGCGTGGCTCTGCTCCGTGCGCGCAGCGAGCGCAGGTAACGAGCACACGAGTGGCCACGGGGGCAAGCTGACGGCAAATCCATACACACGCGTGGCACTGCCCGGTGCGACCCCGCCGGGGACCTGCCCGCGGGCGACCTGGTGCACACGTATACGGGCACAGCCCGTGCTGCGGCTGCAGGTCCCTCCACGAAGCTAGTGAGAGACCCAAGGCGGGATAACGGCGTTGCACAGAGGGAGAAGTTGATGTTTTTACCACTGGCGTCCCTCCAGTCGCTCGTACGCGCTCCCTGCACGCACTCGTTTGTGTGTACGGAGTATGGAGAGGCTGGCGTTCGCCCACGCACACTATAGATAGCTCATTTGTGGAAATGCATTTTCTCAGTTTAATTTCAGGAATGCTTAACGTCTAACGGACGGTATAACGTATCGCAAGCAACAGAGACCTAACGAGATGAATAGAGGCTGTCTTCAGCCGAAAGGTGGGGAAAGGGAGGGTGAGGATAGCTCCTGTGTGGGAGCCTAGGTGAAAAAGGGGGGGGGGAGTCCAAAACAAAGCCCCAGACCAAGGAAATGGCTAAAAACTCAGAACAGCGCGATTTGGCTAGAAAGTGCCTGAGATGGTCGCTTTTAATTTAAGCTATATAATGGTCCTTTTGAGAGGAAACCAGAGGATTCATTTCCAGAGAGTTTCAAAGGTACAGGGTGGAGGCAGCCTGCTATGCGATGCTGAAGCATCCCTGAATAGCGTTAAACTGTGTCATGGATCAGTGTCATGATGACGTATGACACAACACAAGGGATCATTATGAGTGACTAGCATAATAGACAGGGAGAGTGGACCAAAGTCTCCTTGACAATTCCTAGTCATATGTCTTGGGGAGATAGTTTCACATTTGTGATCCGTTTATTTGGAGCCAATTCCGAGAGAGAGACATACGAAGCACATGACTGACTCTTTCTAAGTAGGATGAAGATGGGCTTACATGGCACAAAAGATTGCGGGGAAACTCTGAAGAGGTCGCCAGTTTAGGTGCAAAGCACTTGGCAAAACACCTGCTATATCTAATTAAATAGGACGCTCCTGCCTTCTCCAGCGAGCCTAAGACAGGCATGGCTAAACTGTGTACTGCTTAGTGCATCGCTATGCTCCCCAGCAAGCCAGTGCAGAAATATTTCAGCATCGCACACATCGCATACCCTTTACTAGGATAACCTCGTATCAGATCACAACCTGAGGGATGTAGCTCGTATCCTGTTTCTTACGCGTGTGCTCTGCGCCAGGCTGTGAAATGCTGAATCTGTGCATAATATCAAGTCGTGCTTCGATAGTAAGTGAGAAACACACAAAAGTAGCATCAACGTAGTTTCTTCGAGCAGACAAGCAGGCTAAGCAAACGCACGTTTTAGAAGCCATTAAACTAAGCGAGGTGCATACCAACGTTTCTCTTGCGCCTTTCACTATGGCGGGGGGAACCCGAGAAACCGGAGCTTTGGTTTCTCCTTTTGTTTCCAAACACCCTGAACTACAACTGGCAGTTTGGGTTTCTTTTCCTGCTACGCACTTGTCCCCAAGCCTGTGCCCCCCTCGGCAGGAGTCCCAGGCAGGGCAGCCGTCTGGCTGCGGCGTGATCCGGGGGTCCCGGGAACACGAGCAAAGCGCCGTGGCTGGCCGGGACGCTGCCTCGGGATCCCCGTGCGCTCCTCCCTGATCCCCTGCTCCGCAGGCAGCCCGGGGGGCTCGCGGAGAATCCTATTACACAGCCCGTTCAGGAACATTTATCACCTCTAAAAATATCCAGAGGCGATATTTATCCCGCCAAGAGCAGAATGAATAGTATTCGCCCTGAAAGAGGTGTCACAAAAGGGAAACCGCCTTTCAACCTGATACCGCAGAAACCGCTGATCCAGATGTTTTAAGAAGTTCACTAAATGTGTGAGTAGGTAATGCGGGGAATAGTGACATTGTTAACAGAAAACATCTAATTAACAATGACTTCATTTGATTGGGAGGATGAAAAAGCCTTTTTAAATCAATCCGGATTTACTGGCCTAAGCACAGCCAATTTATGAATATGGAGGCTCTATTGAGTCTGCCTTCTTTCAAGATGTCATCTGAGGGGTAATAGTATAGGTGAAGTCATTTAGTTACACTGTGGAAACTTTTATAGTCCCTTTCTTGGGAATTTAATTCAGTGCTTCTTCATTTTATTAGGAACAGACTGACTCCATCAACTGCGCTCTCCATGTTTAGAGGCATGACTGCTTGAAGCAATTAGGCTCCCCAATTAGCATACTTCTCCTGACCCCAGCAGCACCACCAGGTCTTTACATTATCCATCTCTTCAAAGTAGGGGAAAGCCGGAATAAAACATGCCTCCCAAGTGTGCGGAGTGGTGAAACCAACACGCAAGCGGGCTGTCAAAATTACTGCTTTGCCCTTAAGGGGTGGGGAAAAAAGCCTCCTAATAGCACCCTGGTGTTTATGTTTCAACAGCACGGGCAGCCCTTCTCCGACTCAGTCATTCCACTGCGGTTCTTCCCTGGGCTGTTTTAGCGTTTTGCACGGATTTCGAGCGTGTTGCGAAACCACTGAGTAACTAATGGTTGTTTTCCCCCTTGGTTCAGCACGGTTTAGCGCGACGCGGAGCCCGGGCGGAGGGAAGCCGCTGCCCGAGCTGGTGCAGCGGCGGGTGCGCCGGGAGCGGGGCGCGGGGGCCGAGCCTGCCTGTCCGTGTGTCCGCGCGTCCGCGCCGAGGGGTGCCTGGGCGCAGCGTGCGGGAGCGCGGAGAGGCTCCCCGGACCGCCGCTCCCAAGCGCAGCGCCGGCTCCGGCCGCTGCTCACGTCCACCAAGGGAAGGAAGCGGCGGTGCCGCCGCCCCAGGCGCGCACGGCAGCGCCCCGGCCCCGGCCCCGGCCCCGGCCCCGGCCCCCGCGGGAGAGCCGCGGCCAGCCCCGCCGGCCTCTCCGCAGGTGCTTCTGGAGGCGGCCGGCGGCGGCAGCGGCTGTTCGCCTGGAAACTGCCGCCCGCCGAGGAAAGTTAGCGACCCCTCGCCGCCTTATCGCCCCCAGTGCTGCTCTCTCGACAGCGGGTACGTGGCGGTGCCTCCGCCGGCAGAAATAAGGGCTGCGGGTGCCCGGCCCTTCCCGGACGGACGCTCAGCGCCTCTCGCTCGGTCCCGACTCGGGCGCCGTCCTGGCTCCCGCCTCCCCTCCGCCCTTTGGATACAGGGTGACCACTGCCTCGCACCGACTGCTCGTCCTCAGTCTATCCTCTCCCCTTCTGCCCCGCTCCTCGCCGCGCAGGCTTCCCGAAGCAGCCGCCGGCGCGGAGCGCCCCGCAGCGCGCACCCCGCGCCCGGGCTCCTCTCGTGCCCCGCGGCTCCCCGCGGAGCGCCGCGGCCGACGGGGAGCAGCGCTGCCCCGGCCGAGCCCTCCCCGCGGGGCCCGGGCGGCCGCCCCTCGCCCCCCTTTTTGGGGGCCGCCCCCCTCCGGCCGCCCAGGTGGGCCAGGATCAACGCGGGCTCCGCGGGGCTCCCGGGCGGCGAGTGCCGGGGCCGGGGGCATCCTGCAGCCGCCGGGGGCTTCGAGAAGCCGCCTCGCCCCGGCGCCCTGACACCCCCTGCAAGAGTCACTTAACAGCCGCCTGCCTATCACGGCTAAAAGGACTCATTTTCCCCAGCCGTACTGAAATCCCAAGGAGGGGATCCGGAGAGCCAGTGTTCAGCAGATAGAGCCATCCGCCCAGAGCTTCACAGCACTATGGAAGAAAAATCTCTATAAAACGAAATAGGCAATCAACTGAAATCTATCCTCTTTAAATAAACTGATTCCTTAGTATTTTCCCAGTGTTGCTGTAAGTTGTTGTCTATGATGTCCCCCAGGGCTCTTTCCTCTGCTCTCTGATTTGGTGTATAAAAGCAGCTCTGAATGATGGATTACTGTGTCATTGCAGCCTGCGAAGGATTAATTTGTTTCATTGATTTCTCTTTAGGCAGATTGCCAGAATTCTCTGCTTCCCACCTTTCCCTGGGACTTCCAGCAGTAATAGACAGTAATAGCCTAAGACAAATCAGCCCATTCTTGTAAAAATAGAAACACAAAATCCTGAAGTCCCAGGAAAGCCATAAAGAAATTTTTCCTTGCTGTGCTGTAAAATTGGCAATTCTTAAAAGTGAGTCCGACTTCTCCACCCTCCTCCCCCCATTACAGAAAAGCTTGCAGGGACCTTTGGAGGGGCTGCTTAGTTTTAATAGCAATTTCAGCAAGTAGTTGCATGTAAATGATGGGCATGTGACAGTCTTGAAGAAATGTTTTGTTCATGCTTAACAATAGGGGTAGGTGTCCAAGAAGGACTAAGTGAACCTCACAGTTAATTCTTTCTTAAAATCCAAGGCCTGTCTATAGCTAATCTATTATCGATCAATCTGCCTGTCTGGGCTATCGCAAAGAAATGTGGTTTATGTCAGGTCTCAGAGAGACTGGCCTGCTGTGGGGGTGGCTGGGATTGGACTCTCAGATCAATTCATCTGCATGCTTTTGGGTGAGCTGATCGCAAAATAAGGCCTTGAAACACTGGAATGTGGCAGGAAAAGGGAGCTGGGAACCCCTTCCAGTGCATGTTATGGGGAAGGGCAAGGGAAGGAGAGAAAAATCCCATATTGTAGCCTGCTGCTGGTAGTCAAGCCACAGCACTGCTCTTTTCAGAACTGCTTTACCGTCTGCAGACATGGGTCAGCTGTGCTAATCTATTTTTCACAATGCAGCACTAAAAATTGTATTGATTTAGTGTTCTCAAGTTAAACTTTAGATGCAATTAGTTGTGTGGTAAAAAGTAATGTTTTCATGTGCTAACGTCTTTCCAGCTTGGCCTTATGCAAAGCTATGCCATGCCGAAACAGCACTTTTGGACAGCACTGAGAGTAGAGAAGCATTTATTTCACTTCCGTATCTGCCTTATGATGAGAGTAGCTCAATAGCTACTTTCAAAGGGACAGCAAATTTATTGTACTGCATAGCACAGATACAAGTGCATGGCTAATCTAAGAAACTCTGGAGTTATAACCCTATTTTTTCTGCTTTTCAGGAGGATGTTAGCCTGCTACTTCCTATGTTAATTTACTGTAATTTCAGGTCAAATCCATCACTTAGGTCATAGCAAGATTTCCTTGCTATAAAGCCAGAAAACATTGCTTGTCCTGCCTGAGCACCATTCATATATTTACTTGCATGAGATCCCTCTATGTAATGTAAAGTCCAACTTTTCTCCATCTAACGTAGCATCTGAAGGAGTTATAATAACGGTCATAAGGAGAGTTATGTGTTCGCTCCTGGGGATCCCTGCAAATCCTACATTCTCCAGGGAACGCCTTCCCGGCGGGTTAGCCTGCAGTAAGGAAAGGGCGGCTGCCACAGGCACAGCAGCCTGGAAAATGCTGGTGTCCTGGGGAATGCCACAAGCTTCCCTTCAAAGGCTTGTCTGGTGTTCCAGAACCCCCCCTTTTCCTGGTATAATACAGCTTCATTCGGCCGGGCATCCTGATGGTTTTTCACTGTCAAGCAACTTTGAAAGGAAAGGCACAAAATGCAGCAGCTGGCAGCTTCCCTGCTCTGACAGCCAGGCCTGGAGAGGCTTGGATGTAAAAGCAGGGCTTGTCTTGCTTGGGAGCAAATACTCTCATCTCCACCCCTTCCTCCTTGCTGATCTTTTTCAGCTCATGTAGGGCAAATTTTCTGCTCCTTTGCCAGACACCAAAAAAAAATTTTGCTCTTGGCAAATAATAATAACAATATTCTTGGCTTGGAAAGTCTGAGGTACAAATGGAGACAGATTTCCACTGCCAACCTTCCCATTTGCAATCAAACAGGCAGAATCCCTCACAGATCAAACTTAAAAAGCTTAAGTGAAGCTCACATCCTTTCAGCCCTGCAGGACTGGAGAGAAACAGAGTCTGCTAAATTAGCAAACATTTCGCATAGCTCTGGATGTAGGATTAATATCTACTGAAGGGACAGCTGTATGACCCTCACACATACACTAACTGTACATTAGAGCTGCCACTCTACCAACTGGGAGAAGTTTGTGCAAAGACGTGCTTTCCACCAGGGAACAAAACAGACTAGAGCTAGCAAAGCTATTTGTGCTCTACTAAGACGCACTTTAAAAAACTTGGTTCTCATTTATGGAATTCAAAGCGCAGATCAGCTGAAATCTGCATGCTTCATGGCGAGGTTCTGCTGGATACAGACCACACACAATTTTCAACTGTGACCCTGGGATCAGTACATCTTTGGGCAAAAGACATATCTTCCTATGCCAATGCTGGATTTGCACATAGTAGAACATTACTTAGACTCTGCCCACCTAAAGTTTAGACTCCCCATAGGATTCTTACTGGCTGTACAACATTAGCATATCTATTCCCACATAGATAATTTGGAAGAGATTTGTTTTGTCTCCAGGATTTTCCATCTCTCTCCCTTTATCTAAAAAGAAGAAGAAATAGGGGTGAATAATATGTTTGTCAAACTCTCTTCCCATTAAAATAGGAAAACTATGCTATGAAAACACAGGTCCATTGTTTCCTAGGGTTCACTGGATAAGATACAAACACTGGGTTTAACTCTGGTCACACCCTATTTTCATGTTAGTCTAATTGTTTTCATAACAGGCAAATTCCACAGATGTAACAGCAGGTTCAGTGCATTTTTGAAAACATACTTATTTTAGTTATGTAAATGAAAATAAACGCTTATTGTTTAATCCTGTATATTAAACATTAATGGTTTATTGGAGTCAGATCCACACAAATATTTGGATGTCCAATACTGAACTTTCCAGCCCTTGGTACTAGGAGGAATGACAGTGCTGTGGGCTCCCAAGCATGTCACAGAAAGAGAGAGGGGTACGTACTTCAGAGCAAACTCCATCAAAGCCTGCATGCCTACCAAGGAGCCGTTTAGAGAATACTAACCTGCAGCATGGTCTGTTGCGGATTCATACTGAAACTCCTGCCAGAGTTAGGTGCCTAAGCTGCTCCCTTCTCAAGGCAGGTGGATGAAAAGGTAACATGGATGATGAGACAAAATCAGCACCTTTTTATCCAAGAGTGCTGTGGTTACTTACTCAGAATATGGGAATCCCTTCTCCTTCCTAAAGGGACTTGCAGACAGACATGTCTCCTACAGGCAGTGGTATCCAATTTTCATTAGCACAAGCAAAACAAAACAGAGCAATGCACTACAGAAAATATTAAACCTTGATTAATTGTCTCTCTGGATCACATCAATGGTAACTGCCTGTGGCTGGAGAGAAAGGTCTCGTGGACAACGTTTTGTTCGGCTGGTGTGCTGCAGCAAGTCATATATTCATTTTTTTCTGCTGAAGCTGCATAGACTGACTCCAGACAAATTGGTCAGAGAGCATGAGAAAACATGCTGGAGCTTAACTGTTAAGAGTTTCCTTTTAGGGGGCAATATGGAGTGGACAATGTGTATCCAAATCCCTTTGGGCAGAGGAAAAGTTGAACTTAAATCAGCTTCCAGTTTGCAACAACCAAACCAAATGCTCATCAAATACCTAAAAAATGGCTCCTATGTGGTACTTGCAAGTGGAGGCAGGTGGCAGAATCCCAAATCCATGAATCCAGGCCCAGGACCAGAATAAACTTGAAATCTCAGCAACTGAGCTAAACATTACTAAGGCCTGCACACATATCGCAGGGCTACGAGGCCAGGCACTCCGAACGCTCAGCAAAATGGCCACAGACACAAATACTGCTCAGTGTAGCGGTGAAGTCCTTCACGTGCTGGAAGCTTTTATTCTAAGCACACTTCTGGAGATACTACTTACCTGATCCAGAAGTTCATACAGAGCTGTCTGACTCTAGAAAACTGAGGTTGAACGTTAGATATACCAGATGGAGCCGCAGCATATGCGGTAGTGTAGAGACAGCGTACTGCTAACCGATCAAACTGTTGAGGGGTCAAAAATTATCCAACAGAACAGTTTCCAAAGAAAATGCTGATTTGACAGAAGAATGTTTCAGAAGAATAATCAATTTTATCACTTTTTTAAATAGGGAAGCATCAAAACATTTTGTTACAGCAATCTCAAAATATTTTCCATCACTTCTAGTTCATATAAAGATAAGAATGAAGACTAAAGTAAAAGAACCTGTTTTAAAAATGAATTTTTCATTAAGGTTAAAACAGTATATTTTCAGTATACTTATTAATGATTTTCCGTCATTTTCTGGGAGTCTTGAACTTTGTTTCTAGTTACTAGAGGCCTAAAATCTCAGAATTCTGGACAATTCAAGTATTGACTTTGGTTGGCCCTAGTCAACAGGTACACAGTAAACCAAACCCATGGAGAAGAGAAACAAAGCCATCTTTTCTGATGGATACAACTGGGAATAGTGTCTTGCTAACCCTGGATCCATCTCTTTATATATTTTGTATAAGAAAATTGCTAGGCCCTGGGCCCAACTTCTGGATAGTATCAATGGGAATATGCTGACTGAAAAGATAAACATGCAGTCAGACCTCTGACCCAGTTTATTTTTGCCATGTTCAACAGCAGGGAGTAGTTTTCTTCTTTACTGAAGGCCATATATCCATAACTATATGTGTGAGTAGAATGAAAGTATAAATGATAACGGATAAATGAAAGTAATGGAGATCTTCAGGGCTCCATGCAGATGAGAAGCTGGAGGGAATCTCACCTATGTTGCTGTCAGTTTACCCCTAAGTAATTAAGCTCAAATCGCCCAATGAAAAATTAGGAAAAATTGGTATGCCAGAGTACAAGCACAGTCAGACTTGCCAAAAAGTGGGCACCATCACTTCTACAGAAAATATGTTCTTCCAACAAAGACCAATAATTGCATTTTTCATTGAAACAGACAATGATAAGCAACAGCTGGTATGTTGTGGGTGTCTAAAAGTCTGCTGCGATTTAACTGCAACTTTCCTTTTTTTTTTTAAATATATTCAGCTAGAAATTTAAATGAGGTTGCCTAAAGTATGAAATGGCATTCAAGTGGTTAACACTGAGTAGTATTTAGAGAGGAAGTATGGTCTCTTGCCCACCCATTAACCTCTGCTATCATGGGGCATTTATACCAGCAGCAGTAAAATTCACCTCCCTGTTGTATGTGTTGTTATATCAAAGATCAAAGTTCTGTAGTTTGCAAAAACATGGAAAGTACAGCATAATTAAATCTATTTGTTTAGCTAAAACTCAGTGTTTAATGAATAACAAATTTCTACTTCTCTACGAAGGGCATGAACACTGACACCATATGAATGAACACGGATTTCTTGTTTTAGTTTTTACAGACATCTATTTATTTTTCAGTGAGCAAAAAGTTAAAAGTACACAGCTTACTACCCTGCTGCCTCATTATTATGATCACAGACAATGTGTTAAAAACAGTGGGATCCTGCACAGTTCCAGTCCTTTACATAGCTATTAAAATTAGCTACACCAGTCATTTCTTTCATTTTACACTACGTTAAACAGTGCTAAAGAAATATAGCTCTGGCTCCAAGCAACTTTTCAGCTTTACTATGTTTCAGGATACTGAGGAGACTGCCGCTAGTAAACCATATAGTCAGTTCCTTTTGGCTGTTTGTTCAAAGCTGTGCTGGTGGAGAACACAGCCATGGAAGGGAAGCTGGGCAGTCTGATCCCAGAATGCACTCCCTTTTAACAGGACAACCCTGAAACTTCTGCACGAGCTCGTGACTGCTGGAAAATGATCCCTGCTGGACATTCATTTCTAGAGCGGTCAACAAGAACTTACAACTGCTAAAGGCCCCTATTTAGCTAGAAACTTATTGACAGTGACTTCAGTCGGAAAAAGTACTGAACCTAAATCCAGTAAATACTGCACACCAGACTAAAACTATATTTTGACTTTGTGTATTTTTTTTTTTTTTTTTGTTTTCTAAGCCATTTTTAAGGTGACATTGGCAGGGAGAAATGACATTAAAAATGAACTATTTTACTTCTCCATCAAAATTAACTGTGTTTTAACTTCTGAGTAATGATTTCAGGATTTCCCCACACAGCTGAATAGTAAAGACAAAATTATTTCAGTATTTTATTATGTTAATTTCTTTTTTTCTCAGCTTAGTTGACATAGCTAGAATAATCCAGTCAACTTTGCTATTTCAGTTTTCAAACTTCTGTTCTTTTTTTCATTCACTGACACAACAGTATCCCATCTGGACAATAAATATTTCCATAGATTTATGTCCAGAATGCTGCATTTTTACTGGAAATAAAAGATGTTCCAATACATGAATTTTGTGACTGGTTACATTTCGATTGCAGTTCACATTTGATTTGATGCTGTCCCTTTAAAAAGACAACAGCCTTAGAGAAGGTGGAAAATGTAGGCTGATCCGTTGTGATTATTTTAAAGTAGCATGAGAACATCTGTAACAGTAGGGACGACCACCCTAGCATCTTGGCTATATTCCAGTTTGGCTAACTGCATCCTGTTTTGCTAAATTCAGGTTTATTTGGGAGCTTGATCCAAAGCCTACTGAAATCACTGAAATCAGTTTTCTGTACAATTTCAGTGGATCAGTCCTTTACAAAAGATATTCCTACTCTCAAAACAAATTATGTTGTGGTTGTCATGGTCTAGTTTGGACTAGATGTACTTCACTGCTAGGTGAAGTTATGCGCATGTCCTGTGTATTTTTTTAATGAAGAAATAACTTTTGGTTTTACTAGGCAAGTCTAAACCTCACATCTGGATTGCAGATATAGGATGAGCAAAATACTTAAAATCCTTCTGTTTAAAGGATTATCAATGCAGTTGTAAAAATATACACTAAATGCATTTTATTAGTTAGCACCACTTCTTTCTCTGTCATACATAAACCCCCCACCACGTAAAACAAAATTACATCAGTATAACTGTAAAACAGAATAAGAGGCAAAAATGTGTTAATGGATCTGCTCTGTACATAGGGGAACATGCCAAGAATAAGGTATCTCACAAAGTGGGTGCACTGATCATTTTTAGATCACAACACTGTCTGATTCAGTTGTCAGAATATTGAAAACACATATTTAGAAAATTAGAAGATAACAATAAAATATCAAAACAATGAGTTGAAATTTCAATGTGCAATGCCACCTGTGTGGTTGAGAAGTTTTGTTCTGTGGCAAAAATCTGAAAAAGAAACTAAACATATTTTAAACCTGTGCTTTTATGTTTGAACAACACACATATATTAAGCTACAACTGCAGAAACGGTTTCCAGTTTAGAATGGTTGTTTCTTGTTTATAGTTCTATTAGATCACTGTTAAAAATACAAAGTCAGAGGTCACATCTTATTAGATAATCATACAGCGTAAGATTCTGTAGAGTCTTAGCTACAGAAACAATGTAAAGCAGCTGCTCTTAAACAGATGCTACAGTATATGAATTATGTCATTTCTATAGTTATAAAACAACTCAAGAAAATGTACTGTAACAATATGATCTATGCTAGGATTGATTACCCTAAAAATCCTTTCAAGAGGAAAAACAGAGGGGGGGAAAGAGAAAGACTGTTTCCATTCAAGTTTCATGTCCTAAAGATTTAGCTTATATGGAGAAAAATTTCATATTTGGTTGTTACATACAGTGGTCACTCCATTTGTATATTCATTATGCACACTAAACAGTCAAATATATTCCTTCCAGTAAATATGAATAGTTTAATTCATTCTACTGAAAGAGAGACAACTATCAGAAATAGCAATAAAAGTCACATAATGAAATAAGAATACTAGAAAATCCAAGGATTTTAGTACGGTCCATTATTCATTCAATTCCTGGCAGCCTTTATGATTACAAATCACTTGATTGACTAACTAGACATTCTCAAAGTGAATTATGAATCAGGTTCATTTTCCTGCTTGAGAGTTGGTACATGTTGTAACTCTTCCACTTTGTGATATATCAAGTTCTTGTAACAGTAATAAGAGATATAATCAACTCTTTATTTCAGGACAAATAAATTGCCTTCTCAAAAATGAAATGTGGTTGCTAACATTTTAACAGTGTGCAATGTAATTCCTTCCTGCTATTCTCAGAGTGCAATCTGCTGTGATGACATAGCTTTTGAGTATTTTGACTTTGCTGAAATTATTTTAAGTGTCTTACACCCTCAGTCAATGCACATTGACCTCAGTGAAAATGTGGCACTGGGACTCAGACCGGTCCTTTGCCTCGTGGAAAACAAGCCTCAAACATCTAAATAGCAGGCCACATTTTGCCCTTTTGTGACTAGCTCTGATCTAAGCTTGGAAATGCTGAACAGTTTTAAAGCTGTTTAAGTTTACCTTGAAAAAAAGTAAAATGAATCTCTTCTAAAGTGTGCTTGACCCTCAAGTCCTTTTGCATGAAAAACTCCCTCAGGCTTTTGTGGAAATTATGCAAGTGGAATGACTGACAGACTGGGGTGGGAGTTATTTGTAGAACAAATGCACAATCAGATCCTAAATCCCCCCTAGAATAGGTTTAGTGAGGTGCATTTTACTTTTGAATGGCTACAGGGAACCCAAGGAAAAAAATGAAGACTAGATTGAGGCTGCTTGAAATCTGTGCGTGTCCAAGGTGAATGATCACTATAAAAAGCATTTATGCCCTGCATCTGTATATCAGATGTAGCCACAACTGCTGGTTTGGCATTCTTAAATAACATCTCTTAATACTTGTGTGCAGGGGGAAGACCGTAGTAGCGTCTGTCCCAGGCAGCAAAGCTAACTTCCATACAAGGAAGCATGGAATAATATGGACTGGAAATGGTGTGGCTGTGGAGTACACGATATACTGTAAGGTCTGAGAGAAAGGGTACATAACGTCCTCTTTTACACTCACTGAACAGTACATCTTCCCACACTGGGTTCTGTTCAAAAGCCTCAGCAGAGTTCCTAATTTTGCAGATAGGAGAGGATTTTTCTTGTGGTTAGAGAGACAATCCCAGTGTTTGGGTGCTTATTTTGGCTCCGTTAAAGGGACAGACTAATACTCAATGGGTCCACATTATTTATAGAACAATTTCAAAGACTTTAATTTCCTCCCCTTCTCCCCAAACACAAAAACATATTTCTAAAGAAGGATTTTGTGAGAGAAAAAATGTATTACCACTTGATTTTTCAGAAAACCTTAATGTGGTCATTCATTTTAAAAACAATGTTTAAAGACTTCAAATTTATTTCTTATTCATCTTTCTATCTCAGTTCTAATCCTCTAATAACCTTAATTAAATGCTGAGTTGTTTAGAATATTATTAAATAGTTTTCACAGGATTTTTTTTATTTCTGATCACATCATGAATACAGATTATTGAATATTCTATTCATTTAAAAATTATGATTAAGAGTATAATCCCCCAAGAGATGTTTGTAACAATTTTAACCAAGCTATATTAATTGAGTTAGGGGATAAGAAATGATTTAAAGGGTGATCGAGAAGTAAAATCAAAGCCTGAGTAGTTTTAAAATCTAGTGGATTAAAAGATTGGTCAGAATGGAAGAGGCGGCAGGTCAAAAACTGAACTAATGGTTCAAATAGCAAATGCACTTACCTTTAGGCCACGTGCCTGTCTTTCATGGAAATCATGTGGAATGGCATCAGATGTAATATGGTTAAACATGAAAGGGAAAAAGTGCTTGTTACGGGTCAACAGACTGCACATTGCTCATTGTCAGGCAAAGGTGTGGAACATGAAAGGACATGGAAAAGTCTGCTAGACTGTTACCACATCTGACAGCACTGTGTCCCCTGACCTGTCCAAGCACACCAGAGCAGGTCTCAAGCATTCACATAGCCTTCAGGCTGGCATCTTTGCAGGAAGTTATGTGTTGAGCAGCACTGAGACAGCAATGGCTTTGACGCATTTGGTTTAGATGTTGAATGTGTGCCTTTCCAGCATTTGTTCCCAAGGCCTTGCACTTGGTTTGCAACTCAGTGGTTGTCAGCATAGCATCAATTTTGTTAGGCTGTTTTTCCTATTGTCTTGAAATGGTCACAAGGGATTGATTCAGTGCATCTTTTCTGGTGCTTTCCTGGTGGCCATCTCCCTCCTCCTAGCCACATACAGGGCTTTACATGTGATGACCCTAACACGCCACCTCTCTTCAGGGGAACATAGCTCTAATGCATTTCAAGCCCAGTCAAGATATTTTTATTTGTATTCTTTAAACTCTGCACAAGTAACTGAAGCTACTCACATATGAGAGAAATTTCTGGAGTCATTGGCAATTATGAAAATTACAGCACCCTTTACATTCTCTAAAGGGGACCTGAGAACAAACCAGTGTCTGTGAGGCTGAGACTGAAGAGAAGGAAGACATACAAGCAAATTAAAACCTTGATCCAGAACTTAAAATATCAGGAAGTGATGACCTGGGTCGGGTATCTTTTTTTAAAAGGCGGACAAAGACAATCTGGTAAAAATAGGCTCAAATACAAGACTAACATCAGAGAGATTATTCTTTGCATATTGTTTGCATATGAATTCCTTAAAGTTACACAAGCATCATTTGCGAATTAAAGCAATCTACATGACAGCTTTAAGGAAGAGCAGAATAAATCAGCCTGTATTACCAAGAGACCATTGATACTAGGCAGACAGTGCATGTTTCCTCTTTTTTGAAACTTTTTGCTGGTTTCACAAGCTTGGTACTGGCTCAGGGTGCAAAGGGGGATCTAAAACATTATACACCCCAAATGAAGCTGCAGAGAGGCTGGTTGGGAGAAAGAACTCTCGCATTCTGAAGAGAAAAATACAAAATGCATTTAAATTTGATCATGAAGGCTAAAATACTGTAATTACTGATGGAAGCATTAGTTTTATAGGCTCAGTTATGTTGTAGGCTGGGATTTAATCTGTTTAGATCTTTTTCTTCCAAGCTTAACAGCTTTAATTATTTTTGCAATGAAAAAAAATCAATACATCCTTACACATTATTAATAAAAAAATCAAATATCATTGATATTTGAAAACAGAAATCATAAAGAACATATGGAATTCATATCAACCATATACAAAGCAGAACATTAATAAGATTAACCTTTACTCTATCAGAGATTTTCAAGAAATACCACTATATTTTTTGCAATGGCTCATATCTGTCATTTAACTGACATGTGATCTTTGCTAAGTTTGCCAAATCACTGAGGCCTGAATACCATTCAGCAATGTTAATTTTGTTTTCCTATTCCAGCCTTTACACAATTATTCTCATGGCAATCATTCTAGCCTTGAGTATAAATAATACTTCAAGTGGTTTGTTGATATCCAGAAAATGATATGTATCTACATGAAGAGATTCTGGAATCTAATGGGAGAACTATGCATATTATTAAGCTGAAATGCTTATTTCTTTCCTCCCAGATGGGAAGTAGTACAGGGTAGTGCCATGGCATATGCATTAATTTTATTCCTTCCGCAAATTTTAGCACATATTATTTTTGCAGATTTTGAGTCTTTGCCTCCTACCAAATATCCAGGAGATTTAAATAGGATTTTGCTGCATAAAAGATCTCAATCTTAACACTTAGGACCCTGGATAATTCTCAGGTGAGCTAGGGAATAAGGGCATGGGAGCAGTTCTGTTCGGGAGAAGAATAGGAAAAGATTGTTTCATAGGAGGAATCCTTGTGGATTAACAGAGGCAAAAAGAGAGCTTGAGAGTAATTTTGTTGGCTCCCAAATTTCAGTTTAGATCCTACAGATGGGGTATGCTTGTTCTGAAGGTTCTATTGTAGCAATAAATAAAGGGCATGTTTTAATCAGGGGGATAACAGCTAAAATGTAACATAAAACATAAATCGCTGTATCTGTTTGCCAACAAGGTTGCCCCATTAATACACACAAATACTCTTCTGTTTAAAAAGTAGTCTTTAGCAGTTTTCTTGCTAAGCCTGTAGATTTCTTGCACATTGTCTTCCACAATTTTTATTTCATATTATATGCCTTTTCTGATCCCAAGCCTTGCCCTTTCCTTTCCTTTCCTTTCCTTTCCTTTCCTTTCCTTTCCTTTCCTTTCCTTTCCTTTCCTTTCCTTTCCTACCCTTCCCTTCCCTTCCCTTCCCTTCTCTTCCCTTTCCCTTTCCCTTTCCCTTTCCTTTCCCTTCCCTTTCTTTTTTTAATTTTTTTTATTTTTTTGGTCCAGTGGTATTTTTTTCCTTCCCAGAACCTGAAAGACAGGAAGGAGTACACTGCCTTATAAACAGTATGTTTACACGGGAGTAAGTTATGTGGGAGCATTTCCTCCAGCACTTTACAGATACTGAAAAAGCCAAGTTTAAAATCAGGATTGTTGATGTTTCCAGATGTGCAAACATGCTGAGGCCGCAGCTGAAAAAGCTGATGGTCTGAGGAGATACATGACAGTACAAAACACTGGACTTCATCACTCTTTGCTGCCTTTCTTTCTGTAACTTTGTCTTTATATATGTTTGGACTCCACAGCCCACATCCATCATCTAAACCTGCTCAGGTTCAAGTTACATACATCAGTTAATGGTAGTTGCTGTAGAGATCCGAGTCTAGTACTGGTATTCACTCTTATGAAGAGTCCTGTTGGGCACAGGTTCAGCAAAATGCTGCAAATTCAAAAACTGACTGTCCTGACAAAGACTGGAATAAAATTTCTCCTGTACTTAGTTGAAGGCTAAGCTTACACTTCCAGCTACAAAAAGAAAAACAGAGATAATCACAGATGAGGAAGCGGGTGAAGAAAAGATATGTGGTATCCTCCATAATCCATTATGCAAAAGAGTTCAGGGGCAAATTGAGCAATAAATCCTACCAAGGATGGGTATTACCTTGTGGACAGTGGGGTGCATCCACACCAGAGCTTTATAAGCCTTGAGAAATTTTTTCTGAGTCTTACTTGCTTCTTGTGCAAAGTGCAGACGGTACACATACTATCACCAAACCCAGTACCTCCACACACTAGAACAGGACACGTACTGTATCTGAGAGCCCCACTGGCTAAAAAGCAAGAAAGCTGCCACTAAGTTCTACCCTGAAAAGCAGGGAGGTAGTTTAGTCTTGAACATAGTAATGGAGTTGTAGGCTGGGGGTCCAAATTTGCTGCAGTTCCTCTCAGGGACATTTAAAAGGTTTTAATCTGGCAAAGTTTAGGATGGAATAACCCTTGTGACTGGGGACCTACAGGACAGCTCAAGTCAGGCTTCCTAGTAGTGTCCAAAGGGAAAGAAGAAAGCACTGAGGTAGGAATCGGTCTGAGGAGGAGCTGAATTCCAGCTCAGCAATGCCTTGACAACCCTGTCACTCATAGGGGAAAGGTTTTTTCCTTTTATGATTGAAGCAGTCCCTTTTGAATTTTGCATTTGAGCTGGCTATGGAGCTGTTTTATGAGGCAAGGTATTTTCTCCACAAATGTCAGATCTCTTAGCTTCCTGCACACTCAGAATTTATGGCAAATTGTGACTGAGGAAGCCCTACCTGTCACACACGCACGATACCTCCAGTAGACTGACTGGCTGTATCTTTCAGCTCTGAACCGTGCATGCAGGCCTTCAGCAGGAACAGTGGTTCTCATTCTCTGAAGGTTTTCTGAAAGGACAGATGCATCTGTCTCCAGAACAAAGGACAATATGGCATACTGGTACATATCACTCGATCTGAGCAGCATATTCCCCAGCCAGATCAGCATCAGCTACATAACATGCATTCTAAAAGAACAGATCTGATGGCAAAACACAATGGTGCACAGCCAGCTGCAAATCTACACATAAATCAAGCTTTTCAGTATCTGTCCAATAGGTCTTGGTTTGAATTCATCCCACCTACATTTAATATCTAACTTAAAACCCTCTCCCCTCTGATTGGTTGGGAGAGTCTATGGTCACAGCAATCTTAGCTTAGACATCTCAGTTAAGTGCTATCACTAAATGGGATGAAGCCAGCCTTTATTTCAGCAGTTTTTTTTCTGTCATTTTTTTCCCATCAGCATAGATGTAATCTTTATCAGGATAACTGCTGTTGTGTCTGAATTCTTCTTGTGCTCTTCCCAGCATTACAGGCAACGCTGTACTGCAGCACCACACCCTGCTTTGGAATGCTATTCCCTCAAGACTTCCATGGCACAGAGCGATGGGTAATGTTTTCTGAGCTTCTTCCACTATTACCACATTTTCTATAGAGGATCAGAATGGGTTATTTTCATCTTGACATGCAAATGCCTAGGCTGTGCCCTTGGCTGAGATCTCAGCATTGACTACAGAAGTAAAAGATATGGGGGTAGTAGCTTTTTAGTACCACATGTGGAAGTGGCAGTCTTATTTCCTAACAAAAAAAGCCACCTTAGCCCATTGTGCCTTGTAAGAAAAAAACTAATAAAAATACTTCCTTACGCACTTACTGAATACTGCATTCACATGCAGTCTGCACAGAGGCAGATGAACATTATGTGCAACTCAAGATCTTACTGCTGTACACTGATCTACCCATTTGCTGTGCCAAAGTATTGGTGGGAAGAAAAGATACACATGAATAATTTTATCAAGTCAGATTACAAGCCTAAATGATGGAATTAGATCAGAAGTAGGAAGGATTTTTAAGGCTCTTCTTTAAATTCAGATAGAGCTAAAAAGGTCAAATTCTTCACCAGTTTCCACTCAGTACAACACCAGTTAGGTAAATAAAATAATACGACCTGTAAATCAGTACAGGATACAGCCCACAGAAGATGTCGATACGCTGTAGAAGTCATCGTGTGGTTTTGTGTTAACATGAAAGAAATGATATCTGACCACAAGAGCATCAGCACTGACTTACTGTTTCTAATTATTATATTCTTTTTCTGAAACAACAACAACAAAACAAAATCAAGCAATTGCCTCCTGGCTAGTATTCTCAGCAAACCCTCATGACTATTGACTCAAATGAGCAACCCAGCAAGTAAGATGTTAGCTTAAATGAAAATTGTAACAGAGACAAAAATGTCAGCCTGGGAACTGAACTAATAAGGGAAAGAATGTGCATGAAGCTGCTGGCACAGTTTTAAACCTTGAGAAGAATAAAGGAAAGCACAGCTACTGAAATTATCTTGTGAAGCTGAGGTAAACAAAAAAAAGCCACATCTATCTTTGCTTCACGCAAAGCTGATGAGTGCAAGACTCTTAACAGTTATTGCTTAAGTATGCCTTTACATGTTAAAACTCAAGATAGGGTTTATAGTACATAGTGAATTAAGTGAGGACTGACAGTTTAGCAATCCAGTACCACTGCCAGTCAGTCAATTTTCCTGCTTTTTGGCTTACTTACAGGAAAAGTCAGAAGCTCAAGGTTTCTGTGACGACAAAGGGTTAGGTGACCTGAATATGTCCTTCGAAGCAGTTCCTGAGGAATAAATAGGCTGTTTGTAAACAGGACGGCAAAGTACTCTCTCACAAGATTTCAAGTTCACAAAGCATGAGGCAGCAGGGTGAGGAGTCAGAGGGGAAAGGTGATAAGCCATATTGGGCCTGTTCTGTAGAGCCTCTGGCTGCCGTTCAGACTGAGGTCTTGGAAATGGTCCACTGACAGGCCTCCTGCCAGGGGATTTGTTACTGTGAGAGCTTGGCTTAGACAGGATTTTATTATAAAAATTGTCTTGATTCTTTTTCTGTCTTATTAAAATCTATCCCACCCTTCCTTTCCACCCCAGAAGGAGGAATACTTTGTATATATCTTAGTGAAACACACAAACAAATTCATTTCCCATGGATAATATATTCAGGGTGATTTGCTTTTCAGAGTCAGAAGATCAAAATGATAAATTTATTATGCAAAGTAATAAGTGCAAATTATATTGGCAAACTCCATTCCAGAAAAAAATAGGGTATTAATATAACTAAAAGGATTAAAAAATACTGGCTGTTAACTTGGGGCTACTGCAGATATTTTAGGAGATTATATATCTCTGTTCCACCTAAACCACCAGAGGCAGTAGCTTTCATTTTAAAGGTCTAGTGAGATACCATAATTAATGGGCCCACCTAACAGCATATGTCGCACTTGTATTGAGTAGTAGGACCTGGTGCATATCATGAAAGAAAGTGCAGGCAAAGCTTAGAGTCGTAAAAATTTGCATTTCTTTTTAGTTTAATTTTTAGTGCAAAGAAGTGAAATATATGAGAGTCAAAACACGAAAGAAATTCACTCCAATTTTTAGGTCAAATTAGTCCGGCCCTTTAGTGGGGTGAGAGTGGGAGACACAAAGCTGACTGAATGGCATTTTTTGGACTTTCTGGATCATTACAGGATCCTCAAGGCTGCATTAACAATCCCTTGGAGCTATACAGCACTTCCCCAGGATTACTGGAGCAGTCCAGCTGCACCAGGTGAACCTGAGAGCAGACAGCTATTCCACGTCCAAGCCGCCCAAGGACTGCCTCCCTGCTTTCGTTCTTTATGGTCAGCAACAGAAAGGTTTCAGGGTAGAGGTCTCTAATGCGCTTGTCAGCCATAAAAGATTTATTTGCTTTGCTGGATCTATACATTATGCCAGGGATACTCAAAGAATTAATTTGCAATCAAGGTCTTCTTCATAGTAAGTATAGCTCTCTGCTGCTATAGAATCATTTTCATCTCTGGCACACATGTCCCATTAGGAAGTACTCTGCAGTAGATTATATTCTCCAGGACAGTTGAGATTTGTGCGTAATTATGAGAAAAAAAAAGATAATGTGCTTGTAAACCCTGCAAGTAATAGTTGCTGTACTAATGCTGTAATTCATTGACATGACACCATTAGAAAGTGATGGAGCTTGTTAAATTAAAACCTGTTAGTGACATTTTTAACATACTTTTCATAAAAGCATTATGATCTGAGCAAAAGGATGGAATTCAAGTGCTCCACAAGTTCCACTTTGGGCTCTGACACACACGCTACCTATGCTCTTAAACTAGTCCTCAGTGCTTCACCCCCAGTGAGGAAAATGCTTGATAATCACCTGCCATTACTAAGTCCAGTGCAGTTCCTCAAGAATTTGCATTTTGAGAGCCTTAGTCTAGCTAGGCTCCCAGGCAATATCATCAGGCATTTTAACCCTGTCTGCTTGTACCTAAGCCTTATGCAGTGTGCCTTTGAGAGGTGGGGTGACAGTTATTTAGTATTTGCAAGGGACTTTGAAGATACAGATGCTGTGAGAGAGCTACACATTATTACAAAAGGAGAAAAAACTGTGCAACACTTTTTTTCTTACATCTTTTCTCTTAATGTGTTTTATCAACAGTCATTACTATGAAAGGAGTTTCACCTTGTGGAAAACAAAGTCACTGGAAAAAAAAAAAGAGGGGCAAGTGAATCCAGTTTTCCGGTCAAGTCAGTCTGGGCATTAGTGGGGTGAATGTTAATATATAATACATAAACATCAAGTTAATATATAAGTGTCAAACTTACGGTAAATAATTTCTTCATAGAACAACAAACCTCTATTTTGCTTTTCAAGCAGAGCAGCAGAAACCATTCCTTTCACAGATTATTACATGGATCCCAAGACCAACATGCCTTAAAACTGACAAAGGGAAGCAGTCTGCAGCCTCCAGCACTGCCCATCTCACCCAGTCTGCAACACCAGTAACAGGCACAAAGGTAAACTTATTCCTCAGATGTCACAACACAGTTCCTCCAAGTAAACATCTAACTGCTTTTTTGTTGCTGATAATCTTGTTTTGATCTTAGTCTTCCCAGCCAGGTGAGGAAAAAGACCAGTCAACTCCTGTAAAAAGACACTAGCTCCAGCTAAAGGCATAAATACAATTTGAAACAGGAATTGCAATTCAGCAAAACCAGACAGGGCTAAATAAATACTAAGTCAGCTCTCTCGTGGTACTTGTAGAGCTGTGCTTATGAGGGAGACAATTTGGGAACAACTTTGCCCATCATCAGAAGCACTGTTTGATAGCCATTTTTCTATGCTTGATGTGCCAGCATTTTGATATGGTATGAAAAGTTCTTGTCACTCCCATTATATGTTGGCAGTGAAATTCCTATCTTGGCTGATGACACAAACAGCAAAGAATGAGCTAGTAGGACATGTATTAGTGAGAAGCCATCATTCCAACAAAACACATGGCATAACGTTTAGCAATAAGTGGTGAAGTATTACAGTGGTTACAACTGAACTGTACGTGTCAAATAAATGTACGGAGTATGTCTTATTTCCTGCCAAGGTGCAATATGGTCAGACAAAGCTAGCGAGAGATTCTGCTGCGAGCAGAAAATGCTCAGATTAAAAACCATGCTGGTGACACCCCAACTGCATTAAAATAATAATATAAAAATGGAAAGTCAGCTCTGTATTTCCTTGCTAGGGTATAAAATCTGATTTCAAGGCTTCGATTCTCTCTACTGCCTTGAAACTTGCAGAATCATCTAAGTGGGATTTTACCTAATTTCATCCTTTTAAAAGTTTGGCAGTCTAAACTGCCTCTGCTGCCAGTGAAGAGAGATAGGCATGATCAGGAGTCAACGCAGCCCAAGAGAGGCAGGCTTTGGATAACTGACTTCAGAAGACATCTAGGTGATCTAAGAATTAAGTGCCTCAAAGGCTGGCATTACTGCAGATGGCTCCCAGACTGGAATCCCGAATACTGAATGAGCAGCCTGTGTTTCCTGTCCAGCACCTCAAAATGGGTTCAAAACAGCTTACAGAACTGTCTATTAACTTGGTAGCCAAAGAATCTCCTGAGTGTAGATCTTATATGCTTTTTTCTTTGTTTTCCAAAGAACTGAGAAGGGATCACTGTTTTCTGTTAAAATACTTCTGGAAGAGGAGACAGAAAGTGATAGTGCCTTCCCCCTTCTTGTATGTAATAGCCTTATTGTCAGAGCAGTCACACAGGAAGAAGGACACGTGGGTCCCATTTCCCCTTCTGCCTCAGGGCATTCAAATCCACATTTCCCACCCTTTAGGGAAAATGCTAGAGTCAAGGAGAGAATTCAGGATTCATGGGGCCAGTAAGTGAACATAAAAGGAAGCATAGCTCTAGTGCTTAGGGCATCCTTTTGGTTCCACTCTCTGCTCCCAGGATTGTTTCTGCGTTTTATTTAAAGACTGTTTCATGTAACCATACACAGTCCTGGGAGCAGCAGTGCACAATAGCATGGTTTCACTGCCTTCAGATAACCCACACAACTGGACTGTGCCTCACAAAAAGTATAAAACACACACATTTTTTTGTGAAGGAAAATTAAAGAGATTGGGACTATTCAATTGACAAAAATGAGTAAGAAGGGATATAATAACACTATTCACAATAATGAATCATACTGAAGGTAAATCAGGTTCTTCTGTTTATCTACTCAAGAAAACAAAGTTTAACGAAGCAGAAAAGAAAAACACTCTAGTAAAAGGATGTATTTTTTTCCTTTCTTTTTTTTTAAACAAAAGCCATAATTAACCTGTTGAACTCATTGCTACTATGCATAACTTAGATCAAGAGATTAGCAGGTTTCAAAAAAAGGTTTAGGCATTTATATGCACAATGAAAATATCCATAAGCTACAGTGGATAGAACATGATCTCAAAATCTTTTATAGAATAGCTTACCTCTTAATACCAAGCGAATCCCATGTACCAACTCCTGTATCGTCAAAGATCCTGTGAAGTGTCTCTCCTTTCATCCAGGATCCTTATACATCATCCCTATAGCAAACAAAAAGACAGTTAAAATATAATATACGTTTCTGCATTACTGGTATTCCAAGGAAACAGCTGCTGAATCGCTTACACAGAACAGTGATATTTATAAATGTATACCACATTTGTGTATTTCTTAAATTGGAATTTCTACACTGTAAGTGAAATTTAGCACTGGTAAGCAAAGAAAAGGAGAAGCACCACCCGACCACCCAGCTGTCTAAGGTTCATGGACCAAAATTCTGAAGCCATTTCCACAAAATGCAATGCATACCAATGAGAGTTTGAATTCCCGCTTTAAATGTACTCTTATTTGGAATAAGACTTTCCATACACAAGTAAGCTCATAGAAATGACCTTTATAAAATAGTTATATACAAATAATACAGGGAAAAAAATGGGCAGACTCTCCATGTGTGCATTCCACGCAGGCTGAAGCTCTAAGAGTTCTCTTTCCAGCCAGTCAGTTGTGGGTGCAAACTAATGCTTGGAAAATCAGAAGACACTTCTGAAAATTAGGGCTGGTATCATCAGTTGTGTTCTTAGTGTGGTGAAAAGAACCCTTTCTTCCAGACTCAGTTATTAAGAAGTAAATAAGGACAAGCTGATCTTAAAATAACTGTCCACATTTTTTAATTGGATTTAGTCTCCAGGAGACCGTAAAAGTTAAGAGAAGACTAACTCTCAGAATATATTAAGACAATAGGTATTTACTATCTGTGGTAATGTGTATCAAATGTATAATCAAATTGCCTTGGAACTTATTCTCCGACCTCTTTTTCCGGTGCCATTTTATAGTGAACCATCCATCCCTTCTAGTTCCTAAGGAATGGGGCTTTCCCTCTAGCCCTTAATGACACTATTTCTCTAAACTCAGGGAGGATGAGGACACCAGCCCATTTTGGCATTTTCAGATTTGTGCTGAATATATTATTTTACTGCTGTGAAGGCTTAGAATGGTTTCTACTCACTGTTCCACATTCTCAAATTGAGAGAAACAATCATCTGCTCTTTATATATAATACAATGAGTTAAGCATTGGCTGTACCTCCTGAGGGCCCCTGGGCCCTCAGTTATCACTGAAGTCTTTGCAATTCAAAGATGTCCAATACCAAAAGTGATCAGGACCAGAGAAAGTATTTCCTAGTTACAGCTCTTTTAACTGATTATCAGCTACATTTAGTTATGAGTGATGTGTAATAATTCCAGAGGCACTTTGCTCTTGGTTTGTAATTTGTCAGTTACTTTGTTACTGTTTTCCAAAAGTAACAAAAGGTGTTGCAATAGTGATTCATTTGGGCAAATTAAACCTGCAGTGGGATTTCAAATGCAGGCATTTGTCTCCTGGGATTACACACTGGCAGTCTGTGGAATTATTTCTGACATTTCATCCATCATACATTCAGAATAACTAAACAAACTGGTGCTGCTCCCTCCCTACTCAAAGAACAACTTTCATAGAACCTTCTCATAGAGATATCCCAATCTATTAGTGTCAGGAAACTGTGCTCGGGAAGGTAAAAGAAAAAGACAAGTGAAGGCAAAAATGTTATTGCACATCAGTAATGCACATGGGGAGCTCTATATCAGAACAGTTCTTCAGCTGGTGTGAACTAGAACATCTTAACTTGTCTAAATGTATTGATTTTGTTCGGTTCAAGAATTTACACCACAAGGTGACCAGATCTGTAATTTCGAGGATCTGGACTTGTTCTCCTTACTAAAATGCCAAATTGGTGTTAAATGAAATGGGAGGAGGACTGGTCCTCCTAATTTAAAAAATCCTCTCATTTAAAAAATTAAAATTTAAAGCACATAATTAGCTTTCAAAATTGCCTCTCACACCCTGCATTTTTTCATCTTTTCTCGAAATGCTGAGTACGCACTTTGGTGGCCAATGTGTTTATTCCAACCAGTTCATTCCCGTATAAATATGATAAAACTAGATTAGCTGTAATATTTAAATACCATAGCATCAGTGAACAAAAACTCTGGACTAGCTCATTTTTAGAGAATAATACCCTTTTAATCTATATTTAAAAAGAAGAAAAAAAACATTTGTCTAATAGACCTCAAATTGGTTTCCCACTCTCAAGAGACCTCCAAGGATATATTGCAATTACAGGAGGGCTTTTTTCCTTTAATAACTAATATAATGTGCTTTGAAGTAATGTGGTCTCACACTGAAATCTACAATCAAACACCTAAACTAACAGAAAAGGTAAAACCACCACAAGGGAGAATTTAGAAGCGGAAGTATATAATCAGATAAATGAGAAGAAAGTTTTGAAAAGGATTGCAGAGGAGTAACAGGAGATATTACTGGTGTGTTTCTTACTTCATTGTTGTTTTCCTTCAGTAAAAGTTCTATCAGCTGGGGAGAGTTGCTCACTTCTTTGAAGCTAGCTCTTGTTTCTCTGAAATCAGATTCCCTATTCCCAGGGCTCCACTCTGCGACGCCAGCACAAACATACATCAGCAGCTGCACAGCACTTTAAAGAGTTAGCAAGATGCTATCAAGCAATTACTTATTCCATCTTAGACCTACATCCATTATTTTCATTTAGCAAGTTTGAAGTTGGGGGAATAAAAATCAGAGAAAGCAAATAAACATTTTGGAAGTCGGCGCATCACACATAAGAAGTGAAGCTCCTACCTTTAATTAAAGAGACAAGATCCATAGGTGAGAAATGCTGATGAGAAGAATAATCTCTCACTCATGAATAAAGCCATATAAAGCATTTTGGTCTTCGCTCTGATGAATATGTTGAGTTTTCACACACCGAGCCAGTGCCAGCCGTATGTCTGTAGCCTGATCAGGAAGCAGATGCAATTCTAGCTGTTGCTGCACTCTGGCAGCAGTGTGTGAGGGTGAGCTTCATCTATGGTGTAGTCCCTTTACAGTTAGTAGGGCTGTGCTGTGGGTGAGTTTGGTCTGTAGAATTAGGTGAATTGAATTTGAAACTCTTGGATTGCTCCCACAGAGTTATTCTTTTTTTTCACTGAATCTAGATTTCTGCTGATTTCTAGAGTGTGTGTATGTGTGTGTGCGTGTGTATGTGCGAAATACAAGCTATTTATAGAAAGAGACAGACATTTTATATAAACAAATGTACATTTATTCTTTTGCCCGAGGTTTATGATGACTAAAACCATTAACAAATGTCTTATAAAATAAGCAACAGTGGAAACGTGAACTGCCTTCAGCCCAGACGAGCCTGTGTGATTGAAGTTATTAACAGTATTCACAGTGTCTTCCACTTGAAACCAACAAAGGCAAGCTCCATCCCTACAAAAAAGAAACAAAATTTCCAACAACTCCCTGCAAACTTATGAGAAGAGATGGGCTTTGCAGTTTGCCCTCAAGTTGTCTACTGGTCTGTAAGGCATTTATTAATTTTGGTAATAGAGGTACAACACAGATTAATCTGAAGAAAAGCTAAGGACATACAGATACTGTTTACCATGGTGAGGAATTCAGAATATTTCAGGCTGTAAGTTCTTGACACATCACAGTTTTCTAAACCTTTAGCTTCCTAAAACTCAGCCTTTTCTTATACAAATAAGCCATTCCCTGCCTGAATGGAGCCAGAGCTTCTCGTAAGTACAGTCAGACATGCCTGATTGCTATGAACGCAGAACTTGAATATTTTGACAGGGCAGCAGTGTTAAACTGTAGGCCAGCTAATATTCTTTCTGTTAGTTGTCCCCTTAAGCAAAACTGTGGGACTGCAGAAAAAGGACCTTTCCCCTCTGCTTCCCTCCCCCCCTTCCTTTCCCTGCAAAACAACGGTAGGTCGGCAGTAAGTCTTACTTGTAGGTGAGCACTGGGAGTGAATCTTCCTCCTTATATTCCAGCTACAGAGGCAGCCAATATTCCTGTGAGAAAGATCACTCAAACTCTTCAACTGATTTATAACCTGGCACTTCATCTATCCTCCTTTATTAACCTATATATGAGTGCATGTAACTGATTAAATGTCTCCAGTACTAGAATTTCAGAAAATTATGCTGTAGACAAAGTGAATCCTATCCAGAGTATGGGCTCAATTCAGTAATTCTGCTACAGGAGTGAAACCTGAGAGCAGGTTTGCGAGCAGTGCTAGGAGCCAAGCCTACAGTGGCCTTTTTTGGTTTCTTTACCACCTTTGTCCCAGACCAGTTTAGTTTCACTGAGAGCATGTTTTTATGAACTTGGACAGAAAGGGAGAGGGAATGAGACAGAGTGAGTGCCCGATGCATCAGGAATACAGCCAGACTCTGTATAATTTGGTAGTTCACTCATTTACCTGAGGCATCAGAGGATCGGTTTTAATCCCTGAGTCAGTTACAGAGCAACATCAATAAGGAAGATAAGACTATGTATTTTTGGAGACATAGGCTTGGATGCTAACCTTAGGGAGACATTCACAGCTCAGTGTTCCAGCAGAGCGGAGACAGGTGTCAACTGATGGCTAAGGATTTTCCCAGACACTGTAAAATTAGGTTACTTTATGTAATTTTATCCCCTAGACTTTTTTGAAAATATAGTTCTACTTCTAAAACATGCATAAGCAAAGAAAGATATTGTGGAGGGTTACTAGAACTAGCTGAGTAATTTATAGCAGATAACTGTTTCAATGACTGTTGTGATTTTTTCTGTCCAGAAAGAGTTAAATTTATTTTTTAACTTAGATGCTGGGAGTGAAAAAAATAATTTACCTGTGGCACCCATATGGTGGCAACAGCTTTGTTAGTTTAAACGAATAAACAAGAGTAGTTTTGGATAAACAGGTCTCAAGGAACATTACATGAAACTGGTTCACTTTAGTTTCAAAAATGGTCCCAAAGATGCTGAGGGAATAAAAAAAAGTTTGTCATTAGTCCACTCTCCCATAATGTTCAAATAATTAGTATGTGAACCTAAATGATAGACTTAATCTGTCTTTCTGACAGAAGGGTGGAGGCCTAAAGAAGATCTGCGTTCCATGATGACCCTCATTCCCTCCATCCTTTTCACGAAGCAATACATAAGGCCACATACTAGAGCAGCCTGTCCTGCGTTCCCCAAATTGTTCCTTATTTCTAGGCCCTCTGCACCTGAAACCTTCAGAAAAAACATTAACAACTCAAAATGGTGCTGACAGGAGGCAAGACACCTACAATGCACTGTAATAGTCCTGCCCACCAGAGAAATTTCATTTGGACGATAAAGAAGGATTGACTGAGAACCCAACACAAAATCAAGAGACCAGCAATACTATACTGTTCTTTGTTTTCTGGCCTTTTATGTCTAGGGAGAGAATTAAATAATTCTAGATGAGTGGAAGTAAATTTTAGACAGGTAAAGTTGGGTGAGTTGAGTGCCACATATTTTTTGCAGTGAGGTATTTCTATGAACAATATAAAACAAAGTCCCTGGCAAATAAAGAGAAGTTTTGTAACATTTTATGGTATCATCTATGCATCTCCCAAAAGACATGTAAAAGCTTCAAAAGTCCATAATATCACTTCATGTATGACAGTAGCTGAAAAAGACAGTACAAGGCTCTAGGCTGCACAGAACAGCTTGATCCTGTATTCTTGAAAATCCTTAGAAATTCTGCCAAAGGACTGGACTAGGTATACTAAGAATGCTGGATTAGACTGAGGAGAGAATGAGACTCACTGGGATCCTTTCTAGCTTCATTTAGGTTCCTGGCATTGTTCAGAGGTTAATAAATGTAAGTAAGTATTTATCCAACTCTGTGTTTTGCCATATGCATGTGGCATGTGTTCTGGGGAGGAAATCTGCATTTACTTTGAGCATTTCTACACATCATGGTTATACGACACTGGAGGGGTCAACGATGGCAAATCAAGGTGAAATTCTGGTCCTGTTGGGGTCAATGCAAACTTCGCTTTGACTTAAGTGGGACAAGCTTTCCACATAAAATTTGCAAATTTCTTCATTCGGAGATAATGTCCTATGTATCCAACAGCTAAGGTCATGAATGCCTAAAATCAATATGGCCACAAAAGGCACACAAAGAGGTAAGTGCTCAACCATTATTGTTAGAACTACAGTTTCCTTACAAGAAAGGTTAGCTCTGACTAGAAAGTCTATTGTATGACAACATCACAAAGACTAATCAATCATTCCAACAGCCAACACCATATAGGGCATTCAGAGTAAAATGCTCATTTCTGGTCTGCACTGTGCATCACTTGACTTTCTGCAGTCACTCTACATACAGAACCTTTGTTGACATCAACAAAGCTGACAAAAAAGTAGGTGTGAAGGTGACCCTAACTTCTGCTTTGATTAAATGACTTTATAAATTGTCACTTTGGAGGGGAAAAAACGGAGCGTATCATTAACCTCTTTTGAAAGAACTGTACCTCAACCAAGTATAATTATTTTCCTAGATTAAACCACCATGACCTTTTCTTACACTAACAAATATTATCTTAGCTCAAATGTGGTATCAGTAAAAAGATACTTAATATATTGACTTAAAATAAATTATGCTAAGACTTGACTGTGCATGCTGCATTCTGGAAAGGGCCATGCATCCTCCATTGCAGTTATCTGCAAGGACATACACTACAAAAGATTGAGTTCCTAAAGATGAGGGCTTAGTAAGACTGCCCTTACTGTAAACTACCTCTAATACATCACTGGATATTTAGGATGAGTTCTGAGCAATTCACAAACATTCAGCTGCTTTTTTTATTTTAGCTTTTTTTTTTTAAAAAAAAAGACAATAGCAAAATTTAAAAAAGATGCATAACCTTTAGCTATGGGAAGTGTCAAAATGTATCTAAATATCTGCCAAGAACTGAACAATCTTGCTTTATTCTTCTTCGGGTATCATTTTGCTCAGTCAGGACTTTAACATTCCTTTCTTATCCTGAGTGTAAGACCACGCTATTCACACTGGTTTTCAAGTATGACAGATTCCATCCCAATCTGATACTGCAGTGACTGTTCATTTCCCACTAGTGATCACCCCCTCATCTTATGGTTGCAAAGAGAAACACAGAGAAGGATCAGAAGAATCTCTACAATAACAATGTACACTTTATATGTGGCTATATTCTGTCACTGAAGCTAAAACACTGTGGCCTGCTTCCTTACTTTGTCATTCTGTTTGGTGCAAATCTTAAAACTTAACTGGAGATCAGTATTATTTCTTGAGCTTGTTTCTTTCATTTTTTCAGTATCTTTCTTGCTAAGATTTTGCACAGTTCAGTCCACGCAAAATAGCAGATACATAAAATACAGATATTTCTAGACAGCACACTGGCAAAGACCTGAAAACGCTATTCTTAAAAAAATCTGAATATTTTCTTCATCATGTATAATTTGGACTGTACTAATGAAATTGCTCATGCATATACTTGGTATATAGGTCCTTAGGATGTTTTCATTTGTTAGACTACAGCTCCACTATACACCTCTGTCTGCTTGTTTTTCACTACTCTTTTAAAGATCTTGGCTCTAACCCTGCTTGCAGTGCATGAGTTTAATTAAAATCTGCAGATGTTTTCCACAGACTATGTAGAATGGGATTTACATTTCATCAGTGAATGTGCATTGGCTCTTGTTTGAATATATGTCTGCACATTTCAAATATATAGGTAATAAATAGATCCTTTCTCAAGAAACAACAGCAAAACACAACAATGTATAAGCATGCACTCTGCATGGCAGTGCGAAAGAAGACTTCAGCTGAAGGGTATCCCAGATCTTGTAGCTGTCACTTTTGCAGTATATGCTGAGATAAAGAGTATATACAAGAGATAAAGAGGAAGCTATAATATAAACCTAGAGAAAAGACTCAGTTTTCATTCCACTTTAATTTGCCAGAGCATGATCTTTCGCCCACATGCTTGAAAACGGGAACATGTCTTCTCTCTCAACCTGCAAACCAGCAAGCTAAAAGGTTGACAGCTGCTTGAAGAGAACGCACACCTTACCCTTAGTGCCGGGCAGGCAATGTTTTAATCACAGCCAGGGTGATGAAAGGGCTGGGAGGGCTCACCTTTCACACCCCAACTTAAACAAACACAACATAATGTCTCTGCTGCAATCCAAGTCATTTCCTGCTGTGGCATTCCTGACACACACTTGGCTCACTGCATACTTTAAAACATAACTAGTCTACATGCTCCTGTGTCATTTTACATCACTGACCTCAGCCTTTTAGAACTGTGGGATAATGCTTCCCCTAGTCATGAAGGCACTGTCCTAGTGAACTGCAGCTTTATATTTATAGAAGAAAAAAGGAATTTAAAAAGTTCTCGTAACTAATTATTGATACATATCAAAACTGGCCTCTTACATTTTGAAAACTGGTGTAAAATGTTGCAACTAGAGAGCTCCTTTCCAGTTAGTTTTTCTCAGGAAATTGGGTCTGTTTGTTGCATGCATACACATAGAGACAGACATCTCAGTTCTGTCTTTAGTTTCTTCTCATGAAAAGCACTCTGACTATTTAACAGGCATGTGGGATCCTGCATAAATTATGCTGATTTTGTATGATTCAAACAATAAAATATAAAATTACATTGCGTTTTGAGTATGCATATACACAAACCATGTGGAACATGAAAGGTCGGACTGGAAATTCTTTTTCCTTATGTGTATTTTTTCATCCAATAGCTCCATTGATTTCAACCGGGCTGAATAAGAGGTCTTACGTAAGACCGCAGTCTGGCCTCACTTTAAGGGCATTCCAGGGCTCCAGTCCTGCAATCTGATCTGCGCATAGACAGACACATACTTAGCTGATGTTAATGAGCTGCTTTTTTGGCACTAGAATGCATTTCATGGATAAAGGCCATAATGGTTAAGCCAAATACCCCCAAAAGAACATGACAAAGCTCCATTGCAACGTTTCATCTGACATTTCTTAGATTACATTAATTCTTAGATTCACGGATGCGTGCTGTTTCTCCACAAATAAGATACAATAGTTTTACAGTTTTACCATGGCTTTAAGAGGACAGACGAACTTCACGCAAAGGTTAGAGCTATTATGAACCAGTAATTTTTAGTATGGTTGAGGCAGACAATACCAATAGAACAATAACACCTACAGAAAAGAATTGACCCTTTCAGAATACCCATTCTCTATGGGAATCTTCCTTTGAATTCTTTTACATCGCCTGTTTTTCTTTGTCTTTATCTACACTGAAGTTTTCAAACTTGCCTGTGTATATTTTATCATCCAAATTCCAATCTAGGTGCCCAAATGAAAGTTACGCCTGTTTTCAGAAACAATAAGTATATATGAATGCTGTTTAGTTCACACAAAGATGGATGTGACCTCAAAAAAATGCCACTTTGGTGTTGAAGCTGAGATTTTCAGCATTACATATCAGGATTTGGAAATGTTGGTATTTAGAGGCTGGATCTGACTGTTCTTGCCACAGAGGGATCTGCTCTCACAGTAAGGTAGATTCTGGGCCAATGCCTTTTAGAGTCAATGGAAAATCTCCCACTGACTTCCAAAACAGACTGAGTTGTGCCCAAAATCTACAGCATATATTTTTCTTTTCATCCGCCAGAACAATCTCCTTTGTGGGTATCTTGGGTATGGAAAGTAAATTAGCTGCCCCAAAAGTTTAACAGACCCTTACACAGAGGTGCAACTTCTGTACCAGTGAAACAAGGTACCTACCCATTTTACAGAGCTTAAAGTACCAATCTGTTTTCACTACTATCCATTTTAATATTATCTGGGATTAGAATTACAGCTACTCTTTACAGTGTGCTTTTCATATACATTAACTGGACTCCATCTGGCTCCTTCACTGATTTCTATGCAGCACATTCTCTTTTTACAGATGTATCAAATCCCTCACACCTTTAGTACATGGCCTACTGGTAGGTTGATGCACCCACATGAACCCTGTTCCTTCAGTGGAACTACACATTGGTATGGCAGGCAGGAACAACATTACAAATGGAAAGACTTGGGCTTGACATGAATAAAAGTATCCTGTCATACCACAGATGAGATAATCTTTAGTGACATTATTTTCTAAAGCATCAAGACTAGTTTAATTTTAACCTTGCTGGTTACTGACTTTCAAAAACACCATCATGAAATCCATATGTATCTACAGTTTCAGTTTTTAAACAGATTTCCGTAGAGTGTAAGCAGAAATGGCAGGAGGCCCAGAAGAACTTTGCCCTGGGGTTTCAAAGCTCCTTTGGCTCATAAAGCAATGCTGATGTGCTACATACCTAGAACTGGTTTTCTGGGTTAGAGAAGGACTGGAAGCTCCTGAAGAGAATCCATCCAGAACTGAATGCTTTCTGCATCTCCTTGGCTCATGAAAAGTGACAGAGTTGTCTACAGAGGTGCAGAAGTTCAATAACCCATTATTTCAGGGACTACTAGAATATCCAATACCCCACTTTGGACAGTCATTTTGATGGCCATCAGGAGCTGCAGAGCATTTTGAAGGACATCCCAGTGGGCCTTCTCCTAGCTGGATTTACAAGGAGCTCTCCTGATCCTTTGGATAATAAAAAGTCTGCAGAGAGTAATCAAGACAAATACTAGATTTCTTACCTGTTTACCACTTCTGTACATTTTCCATTCAGCAACTGAGTCACCTGTGCACATCTGGCAGAGTCTCCCTTGGCTGTACACTTGAAATGCGCAGAACAGAGTCATCAAAATCAGGATAAAGGCAGAATCTCAATCAGATTTCACTATTGCAGTGGAAGGAATGCTTCTTGGAAGGTTATTCCATGACATATTTCAACTATCTTCAGCTAGTTGTTTAGGATGAAACCTTTGTTATGGTCAGAAAAAAGTATATCCTTCTAGTTAAGCTTCTTGGTTTTGCTTCAAAAAGACACCCTGGAGTAAAGATGAAGACCTCAAAGCTTAGCCCTAAATGTAAAGTTTGAAATGTAAAGGTCAGAAAAGTTTGAATACTTTAATGTAAGAGGTTAAAATAGAAACTAGTATACCTCTTTAGCTGTATTTGTTTTCAGTACTAATCTTACCTATACGTAGGGAACAGAGGGAGACAGACATATTATCAGTCCAAAAAGATTTAAGCCATTTTCCCTGGCAACAAAGGGGATGACTCTAATGAAACAATTATTTGCATGCTAATATTAATAATAATGCCAGAAAAATTAATGCCACTGAGTGCAGAGGAATGTGCAAAACAAATGGGGGTCAGAATCCGGAGGACTGAAATGTGAATATTCAATTAACGATAATAGAAAAGACGTGGGGCATGGTATGTAAATGAAGGAAGCCTGGGGCCAAATGTTCTCAATAGTGAAGCCAACAAGATATTAAAAACACCCCACATGACTTTGTTTTTCAGCTCATGAACAAATACATGTTGAAAATATGTTTATCCATTCTAACAGTGAAAACAAACACTTTCCATAATGTATATATTAAGAGGATGTATAATTTTCACAGCATTCATGGCTAGGAAAATGTGACTACATACAGTAAATGCCGTGGAGGGGAGGGGGAAGAAGAAAGAATGCTAAGGACAGACACTTGAGCAGAAAAAACTTGCTAACCAGAGGTTTTTACATCGATCATGGCATCCCATGTCCCACATGCTGATTTCTTGAGTAGACCTGTTGCTAAGAAAAATTTTTCTTGGACTCTAGAATTTATAGGATGTGCTTGGCTTGCATCAAGAACACAGCAGTTTCTTCCCCACACAAACAACTCTATCTAGCTAGGCTGGATACAAACAGAAAGACTGCTTCACTAATTATTTATATAAAGACAAAGATAGCTCCATTCTGGAAGGTTCATAGGAACTTGAGGGTTTTTTTTTTTTTGGTCTTACTTTGTTTTTAGCTTTCAGGGCTGTCAGACTCAGCTGAAAAGCATCTAGACCTTCATCCACAGGAAGGTAATTTGCAAATTTACTACTCTTTTTCATGTAGTGATATTTTTTTCTTGAGAGTAATGATATTGCTTATATAATAGTAAGGTAATTATATAAAGCAGGGTCTTTATCTAGACAAGAAGCCTCTCTTCCTGCATGACCCCCTGGCTTTTGAGACTAGCTGTGTGCGTAAGGAGTACTCAGGAGCTACCAAGACTGATCTCATTTTAAATGTTTACATTACAAGAAAAAGATTCTGACACTACGCTGGCATGCTCCAGCAAACGCACCCCTGGCTTTTTGAAGTTAATGTGACTACTTTTCAAGTGAAGTTCATTTATAAGTGTTTTCAGAATCAAGGCAATTGTTTTATAAAGGGTGCCCCAGACCCGTTCCCCTTTTCTCCCCACTTTTAGGCAAGGAGTTGAAATACTGAAACAGGCTTAGGAAGGGTAGTAAGAGCAAAATAATTTTCAGAGTATTACATATCATCTTCCTCATCCTCTCACTTGTGCAAGAAATGCAGCTACTTTGGGCTGAAATACAGCAAATACTTAGCAGCTTACAGGAAAACAACAATGAAAGGAGGTAAGAGAAGAAAGAATAATGCAGCCAGTTGAAAAACAAGCTGCATCTCAGACAGGCAGAGTACTGTTGAGGTGCAGTCAACTAGTTCCTTAAACTGAATCTTGCAAGTAGTCTTACTCTATTTTAAGCATATCTTAAGAGACTGTGGGATTGGGCCTCAGTTTAGACTCTAGGATTAGCATTCCTCTTGTGCAAAGTACCATGGAATTTTAATGAATACGAGTAGTCAGAATTTCTGCCATCTCCCAGAGATTTGTTTATTTACTGATTTAGACACATATTAAACATCTTACTTCAATGGTGCATCTGCACCAGCGCCATACTGAGGCATTGGTTAAAAACTAGACTCTGAGAAGGGAGTGGTGTCTGAATCATATATGTTTCTAGACACACATATAAATGCTCTTTGAAAAAACTGTTCACAGCTTAGACAATGATATATGAAAAGGTTTCAATAGATGAAACTATGGTATCAAGGAGTGCCGCCCCATTTGTTATGGGAGCTTTCTCCATTTAAAAAAAAAGATAAATTTAAGATAAGATTTGAGTTTCTGTTGCAAACTTATGACTATTTTAGCTTAGGACCAGGATATCTTAGTACCTGATTAGCTTAGCACCTGGTTTGGTCAAATAAAGTTCTCACACTTAAGTAACACAAACAGGCCATTCATCCCAGGTCCTCAAAGGCAGTTGGGTATTTAACTCCATTTGATAGAACCTGGCAGCCACTTTTAAAGGTCTGTATTCTTAATTTTAGGTTAGCTGAATTCTTTTTCTCCTTCCCTTTAAATCTTCCTTTAGAATCCCAGGGACCCACTAACAACCCACGTAAGGGGAGCAGGATGAGAATCTTTCTGAGACCCTTTAATTTGGCTCATGAGAATTAGTCAAAAAGCTTTGGTTAGCCTGAGAATTAAGATAATTGGCCCAAGTATCTTGCTGTGTTCAAAATATTGTACAAATTTTCTACACAGTATTAAGACAACTGATCAAGAAAATTGTTTAGCTTTAAGATGAGGTATTTTGATCTAAATAGTAGATAGTAGTAGTAGAGAGATAGCATCATAGTAGAAGCTTTGGACAAAGTTTTAAACCTTTCATTAACATTTGCTTGTAAGTAACTACATATATGATATCTGGTCACACAGTTTTGAAAATCTGACTGTGTACTTCCTGTTAAACAGAACCAGATAATAACATGTAACATGATCATTTTTATCCCAAGGGTATGAAATATTTTGGACATTAATTGCTTCTTGAAATGAATATAAATTTTGACAAATACCAGGAAAGCCAACAACCTCAAGTAAAAAAAAACCAAACAAACTCAAACACTCACCATAACCCACAATTCCTCCCAAAGCATTTTACATAGTTTCTGAAATTTAACCACACTCTCAACAACCTTCTGGTTCCATTTCTGGAACTACAAAAGTTTACATCTGTCACTTAATTTGCTTCATAATAGCACAGGTAAATGATTATTTATTTGCTGAATTTTCAACTTCTTAAAAAGATAAATGTTTTTGCTATGATTTAAGAGAGTCACTTATAAAAAAATAAAAAGTTTAAAAACTGCTGGAGCTGAGGCAAGATTTGGTAAAATCTGGCCAGATAATATATCCTCTCCATGATAAATTCAACAGAGTGAATATTCATAGCTGTAGTAGTGTTCCCTGAGATAAAATTTTTTTAACAGAACTGAGATTGTGTTCTTAACAGCCTACATAAGAAGGGTATTTTAAGCAGCTAATTACCTTTTAATTAGTCTGTTTGTTCCCCCAGTGACTACTCTCCCCAAAATGTATCAAGTGACTCTTGTATCATCTCCCAAACAATAAACTATGAAAAATCAATAGCAAAGTTCACATGAGCAACTGGTAATCTTCTGCATAGTTCACTATACGTTGAGATAGTGATTTTATCAGTATGGTGCCTGATATTTTTAATAGAGCTTTTTTAGTTAGTAAAATCAGTAGCAATAAAGCCTTGGAAATGGTAGCAAAAAGTCAACTGCACATTTGAATACTTAATTTTGTGGCTATAAACAGCCACGTCACATTTCCAGCAACAACAATGGGATGGTTTTCAGCACTGCTCTACCAAGCAGGCATGTTTTCTATTTTCTTCTTGTATATACAATTAAAAGCATTCCCACCAGAGAACTCTGTCCTGCATTTACTTCTGAAACAGAACATGAGGAGAAATGGCTCTCAAAAGTCAAAATTCTGCCTTTTCTTCGGCCAAATAATGAAAGAACAGCTCAGCAGTATGCCATTACTTCCAAGGCTTCCATTAGAAGTTTGGATTCACTGACTAATTGTCAATACTTGCTCCCATGTGCAATTAGTAAGAATATTTCTGTTCTAAAGGAAAGTTGTTTTTATTTTGCATGGAAAGGTGACTCTACCTTTAATCAGACAAGAGGAATAAGGAATTGCACACACTAAGTATAGGCAAGTTATCGTCTTGTTCTAGGATATATATACACCGGTGCCTAAATTCTTGTTGAGTAATAATGAGATACCATAACCAAACAGTAGAAGATGCATGTCAGATAGTTCTCCAATAACATCAGAAAAAAAGCAGCTGATGTATGGGATATTGAAGGCAGATTAAGTTGTTAATGTATATTAGTATATTCTTAATTTCCTTTTAATTGAAAAAGACATATTGACTTTAATTAGAACCATTTCACAGGAACTGTCAATTAGCACACGTCAAACTAGTTAATTCAGAACAGAATTCTTTTAATTAGGGTCTGCTTTCCTTTAACTGTGGGGCCAATGAAATCAGCCTTTCCTTATCAAGATTTTAAATGTCTCTAAGACATACACTACAAATGTAGTCTCTTATCTATTATTAGAAGCCCATATGGATAACATTAAAATGATGATGCTGGCATTGTTCATGCAGCACAAATCAGAGTTTCCTTTATGACTGCTTGAAAAAAAAAGATGGCTTTGAAGAAAGACTATTTTAAATACACAGATTTATCCTACTTTAAAGAGACTATAAAATTTATGACATGCATGTTCACATTTAAAGTATTATTTAATACGTCTGCTCAAATAAATGGGCCTATTCAAACGTTTTGTGTGTTCTATCAGCCAAAGACACATAAAACATTTTCAAAGCATGCAGTAATGTTCTTCCCTTAAATGAACTGTAATCAAAAAGGGAAAACAGACTCAATGATTTTTTTGGGACAATATAAAAACAGCATTGTTAACTTTCATTGCATGCGAAGATTTAACACTGACTGCTAATCCAGTGGCTGCAAACACTAGTGAGCTAATGTGAGCTCAGTTATTGAACAGCATACAATTCTAGTCTTGATTTCACAAATATTTTTACAAATATGTCTGAGTTTGCTGATGAACCTTGATTCATGGCTCACATACTTATGTAAAGCCCTCCCCCTTGGTTTCTGGGCTTTGCCATGTGCAACACCTGTAACACTGGTGATGGGTCTTCCCGAATAGGAGCAGCTGAGAAAAATATAATAAAAAATGTAAAAGGAATGAATACAAAATCTAGACTTAGTTTTATCATATGAGGTTTAGCCACTGTTTTACTGACCTATATCAACAGAGGATTACAGAGATTAGTGAAAGGAATACTTAATAACTGAACTGTGGATTCCAAAGAGGATTATCTGGTAAGATATTTTATGTATCCTGATGCTTTGTTGAACATATTAGGGACCTGATTATGGGCCTGAGTAACTCAACAATAAAAGAAGCATCACTGCCCAAAACGGAGTACAATTGGAATGTATTAAAATTTAAAGTGTTCTAGAAGTATACTTCATCTAGGATCCTAACCAAACCATTTCTTTTTCCAGGGCAACTTTTTGGTATGTGATTGGTAATACTGTTGCAAGAATGCAACAGTGTGCTAAAATGTGTGTTAAGGTTTCTATAAACCTTTGAGTAGTGAATGAACTTTAACTTAATGAACTGTTGAACTGAAAAACTGTGTCCTGGGAGTTCTTTAGATCATGCAAGAGGCTCTGCAGATATGTCGCTTCACTGTGCACCACGCTGTATGAAGCGTACCTTAAATATAAATTAACAATTGTAGTGCTACTTTTATGTTACCTATTTACAATCACATTTTAGAATAAGACCCTTATATTTATTCATTAATCCTATTTTGGCCCACATTAAATCTCTACTTATCAGTTTAAATACTTACCATAATTTAGAATTATTTAAGCAGATCTAAGTCACTTTGGCACTGAAGTGCATAACCCAACTTCTTTTATAATATGGCAGAAACAATGCTTTGGATTTTGACCACATTGCTCAACTGGCAATATGTTGTTTGCTTCAAAACAGTGAGTAGCCATAACCCTTCCTTTAATATCATCCCAACATCAGCTGTGCACAGGAAGTATGGGTATATTCACCACATAGGTTATGCAATAGTAGGTGACTGCTTTTATGTTTATATATTATATTATGCTGAAATGCTTTTAACTGTAGGAAATTCCATGTTAGATTACAGTGAAATTTTCAGTTCCTGTAGTATCACACAGTCAGGTAAGTAATAATTTATCTAATCCATATCTTATACCTGGGACAACTGAGAAACAGTTGTATGGTGAGAAAATAACCTACTCAAGCCTCAGACCAAGTTGGTTAGAAATGGAATTAGAGCAGAAGCTCCCAATTCCCTTCTGCTGCATGTACCTCTCTGTAAATATACTAAGAGCAGTTTAGTGCACCTTTCAGCACAGCCCACTATGTGATGTACCCTTAAAGCAGCACAAGTAATTTTCTTCCTAATTAATACTAAGACGATTCATTGCTCAGCAGCAGCACTAATATTTACACACTTATGGATCTCATGATTAAGTAGCAAGCTTTGACTTCAATTAAACCCGACAGGTTCTGATAGCAAAAAGTCATTACAGAACTTCAAAAGTACTTGTACTGCAGCAAGATCTTTACAATTATCTATATAATATCTTTCAGCCTCTGTTGGCTCCTTGATCTTCTGTGGCAGTCCCAACTTCTCTGTCAAGTTTGGTCTATGAAAAGTTGAACTTTAAGGCATAACCATTTCAAAAAATATATGAGAATGATACAATATACAATGGATTTCACCCAGTTTGACATTCATTCTGGAATAAGTACTTAATAAAGATTGCCCATTTGAATCGTGTACTGTTCATGTATTGTTCATGAATCAAACCAAGAGCCATTTAAAAATGACTAGCATTAGGGAAACTTAATAGCTTTTTAACAGATTATTTAAATGACTGTAGCTCTGATTTCCAGTCATTCTATCCAAACAGCTATGGCAGAACTGTCCCTGAAAAGGGAGTAACTTTATGATTAAAGTCTTTTGTTGTTGGATTTAAGAAATGTTTTAGAAAAGAGAATTTCTCAATTATGTATTCATCTTTCAGAGCCTGGGCATGGAGAGTGTAACAATTTGATCAAACCCAGCTGAAAGCACTAATGGTTTGGGGGATTCATTCCATTTTTTTTTTCAATCACAGCTAAGAAAGCATTTAAATACATTCAGAACAGACAGTTTGTGCAGACTGACCAGCGTGTAAATCGCTTCCTTGGTAGTTTCTGGTCTCTATAGTTTGGCCTGTCTAATACTTCTGTAGTGTGATGTGACAGTATTCAAGCACTGCATTTGTGCATTTTTGTGGCCAGATTATCAACCCATCTAATTCCTTGATTTTTACTTTGTTGGTAGTATACATCCAGATGTAATTCAAAACAGCAGATACTTTTATCTGTTTATGTGCTTGTTGGCTCCTTGACATGATATTGCCAATGGCTGAACTCTCAGTCCCTTGCTCCTTTTTCAGGAAGGGTTTTTAACTGTGACAGTTGTGCTCGTGCTAAGCAATTACAGCAATCAGTTTACAGCATCCAAAAATGGACCCCCTTTCCATTAAATTGGGAGAGTTCCTAATTCCAAGATGAGTCCTCTAGACCAGTGTTTTTAATTTACTGTTGTTGTTTTAAAGCATAAGCCAGATTTTCTTAAGAATTATGGTCTTTTGAACAACTCTCAATTTCACAGGCTATTTCCAATAAACACTGTGCATCTTTGTATTAATGATGAAAACTGCTTACACAGAAAAAATAATGCTAAAGTACCTAATATATGTACAGTTATTTGTAATGCAACTTTGTAGCTGAAAACAAGGACAGTCAGCCTGCTACCCTATCTTGTCTAAGAAGTGATTGGTGGACCATCAGCAGTTCACTGATCATAGATTACGAGCTGCTGTTCTAACTCACACAATATCTACAGGCATATTCCTCCAGGTCACATCACCTTGTGCTACAGCAGTGTTAACTATTCCTTTATTAAATAATTCTCCAAGCATAACTAAAGCATTTGGATTGTTAACATACATAATAAGTTATATTTAAGAAGGTTTCAAATCAGCACATTGTATTTTGTAGTGAAGTCATAAAAATATGCTAACATGATAAGATCTAATGAGAGAAATGTTGCATGCAGATGTCTGTTTGCCTATTATCCCATAAAATGACTGTATATTTTTATTTATATGAGTAACGTTAGACACAAACACGTTACCAAAAAAGCATTCATTTAGGAAGTGTATAAACACAATATGAGTCTAATAGAAGACACTGTTTTAAAACATGTTTCTAGTGTTTACAAAATGAAGAAAAATTAAAAAAATAATTGTTTCTAAGTACATCTTTTTTCTCTCTCATGATGAGAAAGAAATATAGGTTCTCAGCTGGCATATTATTTCTGATGTGGCAGCAAAGTGAAATTTGTGCCTTGTGTCATGTATCCTTTACATGATGCAAAGCAGTATAATTTTATTTTTGTTTTATTTGAAGGCTCTGTCTAGGCACATTGGCCACCAATTTCATTTTTATTGCAGTGCATGGATAGCAAAGTCACATATCCTTACATTAATGCAAAGGGCATAAGAAAGGAAAGGGAAAGTATAATTTTTGTTGTTGCTGTTGTCATTTGAAATTTCCATAGTGTCTGTGCACATTGGGTACCATTTCATTTTTATTGCACTGCGCTGATAGCAATGTCACATATGATTAAGTTAACACCAAGTTAGGAAAAAAAAAAGAAAAACATTTTTTTTCCTGCTATTACCATTGTTTGAAATTTTTGTACTGTGTGAATATAATTTCTGTGGGGAGGAAGAAGCACTAAAAAATCTAATATCCAAGGTAAAAAAGGTGTATCAATTTAAGTTTTTGTACTGCTGTAGATGACAGTGGCTAGAAATGCAATGCTACTTATTTCTTATCTGTGGGATAAAGTTTTTTTTAATATCTAGAAATGGTTAATGTAGAAACAGCTATCTTTCAGGAAAATTTGGATAATCCCACAACCTAATTTACCCAAATCAGTAAATTTTATTAAAGGGCTTATCTCCTACATCTTAGAATACCTTCTATGTCCATTGCACTGACCTTCAACCCCTGAATAGAGAACGTGACCTACACTTTGGGATACTGAGGGTTAATAAGTAGTTGTGGTGGATCCACTCTTCATCATCGACATGTGTACATAACTGCCACTAGGATGGACACAGTGCTCATCTAAATGGGGAGCACCATGCAGCTGTGTGGCTGCTCTGTTTTACGTGACAGGTCATAGTACAGGTCAGCACTAATAGCAGGAAGGATTACAGCCCTTGGGCTCCTTTGGGAAATTTGTGCCTTAGTACGGTGAATCTATTGCCAACAATTGTCTCAGTTTTGGAGGGCAAAAGAGGCCAACTTGTTTTATTTTATTTAATCTATTATTAACCATTCCTGCATCATGCCCAATACTGTCTCTTTATCCTTGACCTTTGGAGCAACTCTGTTGTGGTCCTGTAATTCAATGCCCATTTTTAAAGAGTCACCTTTGGAAAGGCAGATACAGGGCTGCCAACAAGAGATAGCAAGCAGGATCTATATACAGCTACAAGATCTATAGTTGCTATAGACCTCCTAGTCTGGATAGCCCCAGTGCATTTCAGCTGGGACCCCTGCTCTTCTCCAGGCAGAATACCAGAAACAGGCTTCTGTAATTCATACTTGAATTAACGGCTCAAGATAGGCTGCTTCTAAGGGCGCGCCCATTCCTTTGCATTGAACTCGCAGTGTTCTCACCTGGAGCTGACAATGGAGTTCAGTCTGTGGAGGATGGTCTCCACCAGCATATTCAAATGCTGTCACATCCCATTCCTTTCTGTCACACAGTTTTTTAGAGGTAAACTCTTTGGGGCATGTGGTTTGGCCCCCACATGGACATAGATAAAGCTGTGGCAAGTCCAAGCTGGTAATATGGAGACACTTTGGAGACCCTGTTACTTGTGGTAGGATAAACCAGCTTCCAGGCTGCTCTACTCTTGCCAAGGAGTAGGAGAAGGAAAGATCTATACTGAGATTTATGGTGCCACAACAATCACACAGTCTACATGAACCAAGCTGAATTTTGAAAGACAAGAGAACCTAGGCCAGCACACACTTAATGAAAGCTGTATAACATTAAACAATCACAGATGTATATAATAGATTTTACTGTGTCACAATAGGCTACATCACAATAAACCACCTGCACAAACAAATATGTGACAGTTAGTATGGTTTACATTTTTAATGCATTTCCTCTTGCAAAGAGGTTTGCAAAAGCCTGTCCTTCACCCATTGACACAGGCTACTTGTGTGCAACAGCAGCATTCTATCTTCAAAATGTCACATACAATGAAAGAGGAAATCGTAAACGAAAGAGTGGTCAAAGGAATCCCATGAGTCCAGCCATTTACACTGAATTTGAAGTGTAGTACCTGTACTGCTGCTGCTGTTCCTTGGACGGTGTCCATGAAATAAACACATTTCTGCAAATAACCCAGTGACAGTGAGGATTGCTTGTTCCACAAATGACAGTCACAGATGTTGAATGCAACCTTCAACAGTGCTGGTGTCCTTTTCCTCCTCTATCTAGAGCAAGACAGAACAACAGTGGAATATTTTGTTAAAATAAGTTATATTGTTAAATTGTTAAAATGTGTTAAAAAAGTGGGATAATGCAGCAGTTTTGTAAGAAATGCTGGAATGGGACCATGCTGCTGAGCTCTCCATCTGGAAGGAAATCCAGAACCACCCTTTCCTAGCAAGCTGCAGAAAGAACAGGAGTGTGTGTGTTTGGGGGGTTGTAAAAGACAAATTTTAGCTTGTTTCTAAATGACTCCACATGTTTTCACTTGTGTTGTATACTTTCCCCTTGGCTATACTGGGATCTTTTGTTTTATACTGGCACGTCCCAGAACATTTTAAGTTATAAAAGACATACTTATCTCAAGGCTCCACAAACGAAGTATGATTTTTTTTTCCCACTGGATTTTTATGAAGCTCAGTGGGACTAATTCTCCACTGCTCTGCACCTTGTGTAGTCATTTATACTAATGCCAAGCGGGTGTAAAATGCTGGCTATGTCATGCCTTTAAGTGACTGAGCTTGAGCTCTGGGATCACACACCATAAAGTTGTGGCCAAACCTTATATTTTCAGTGTGTGTTAAGCCTGTCCAGATATTCCAGTTGTTAATAAGCCACTTTCCCTCCCCCTTTCATCTCCATAGTAAAATGCTGACAAGTCTTTCTGACAGTACTTGAGAGGTAGGAGAGATCAGACACACACATATACATACACACACATATATATGTATATATACAATTTCCTAGTTTTTAAATCATAGATATTAAATCTATATAAGATCTCTTCTACATATATACACATATATGAGGTATTTTAAAATGACAGGCTTTTAGCAAAAAATTAGTCTGAAATACTGTTGTAGAACACAAACTCTTGCTGTGAAAACTGTACTATCTGAAAACAGCCTGTGCCAGGTCTGAGCTATGGGGAGGAGAGGTAGGAGAGCTGGGGGAATTCTGTGTGCAAGCTGTTTAATGCTCTGCCTGTGCCAGTCCCAAGTGCCAGGCTGGATACCACGGGATTCTTATTTGCAAGCAGTTTAACAGTTCGTCCAGAAGAAATGGCAATATACCATTTCTCAGCAATGGCAATTTATTTGCTTTACTTGGATATGAGTCCTGACAATTCTGGACATCCACAGGATACCATGCAGAGTACAAGGGCTCTAATCTTGAAGACTGGCCAACATTCCCAGAGCTCAAACATCAGTTGCACATTTTAAAGGTCCAAGAGACATCTGGGTGGGGCTGCAAGCAGTTCCGAGTTTGAGAGCAGGATAAGCTGTCCACGTTGACATAGCCATTACTCATCATAACCTTATTGACATAGAAATCACCAAAGTTCAGCTTCGGTAATTTCAAACCCACACTGCAGTGGCTGTATATGTGAGGAACAACAGAGAAATGGACTCAGCATATAATACATTTTAGTCAAATTCTTCATATGGTTTGATTTCTAAAGGATCTCTCATCAGCCTATTGCCTGCATTTCAGTGACAGTCACCACAAACATTGGCATGAGACTGACTTACAATGGAAAATATTAGCAGGAAAAACAGGTTTTCTCAATATGTTGAATCTACTGCCAAAATCCCTTTGCAATCCACCTGCAGCCTGAAAGTTTACTCATCAGGGTAAGCAGAGTTAAATAACAAGGAATGGACTTTGCCTACTGTTCATATTTTTAAAATAAAGAAGAAAAAAATAATTTTTTTCATAATCAAACTCATGTTGATAATATAAATTCCTACTGATTTTCTGTGCTAAAATTCCTCCATGTAAAGCTCTGGGATAAGTAAAACAGATGGTGACAGAAATATGTCCTCAAATAAATTCTGAGTTTCTGTTAGAAACCTTATCCTTGGGGTCTTCCAACAACGAACGCTTTTGACCTGGTAGCAACCCACGTCTCTCATCTCAGGCATTCTTCAACGGATGATCTGTGTTCTTATGCACATCTTGAATAATTTATTGAATAAACTTTAGAGACAAAAATTTCTACTTCTGCTAATTTGATACAAGATCATTTATGGCTCTGGTAGCTAAGATACACACAGTCTAGTCTCATACCTTTGGAAAATTAAAAAAAGGTAACTGACTTATGGTAACCAAGAATTGTTTTTGCCCATTCTTTATGAATAGGATAAACTGGGTACTGATAACTTGTAAACATTAGCATACTTTGGCAAAGCCAATTTAGTATGAAGCACAGTGTGGAATAGTAACTGTCCTGATAGTAATACTGGGAAAAGACACCATTTTTCTGAGAGCTGTATTTACCACAGCCAAATCTTGCTACCCCTATTCATTCCTTGCTCAGGCAAAACTACATTCCACAGGAATTTTGCCTGAATTGGAGAAATCAGGATTTGGCCATATGTAGTGAGTTAATTTTCCCCCTTCATGAAGTCATGCTCTGATTAAAAAAGAAGTAATTATAATTTTTCAGCAAATTAACTCTAAGTTTATTAAAACCATTCAGTCTGATAATCTTTATTGTCAAGTTGTATTTAATACTTATTATGAGATTAAACTACTAAAGTATCTGTAGGTCTAGGAAATACCTTCAAACTTCAGTTATAAAAGAACTGTATTAAAACAAACATTCAGATTAATTGATAATGGAATTGTGTATTTTCTAACAGCAAAGAAGAAATCTCAGAATAAATCTATTAGCACTGGGTGGAATCTTGAGGTCATTCCCTACTCTCTGCAATCACTTTTCTGAATGTTTATACATGTAAGACCTGACTAAAAATGAATTAATAACTTCAAGATTTAATCTGACTTTATTAAAGTTTCTGCTGAGTGTTTACTACATCTGAACAGCTTATGGAAATATTGTAAGCTGTTGCATAGCATGTAATTACTGTGCAATAGATGAGGTTACAGGCTAGTTAAAAGTACGTGCCTTGATTATAAAATAAAAAGAACCACTGTAACTTTTTGCATAATTCCAAAATGTATGTAAAAATAAATTTATCAAAACATAATACAGCACCTGAATGTTTAGAGCCAAATGCTAAAATTGTAGATATATAATAATTAACAAGTACTTTTAAAACAGATCATTTCCCTCAACATTTGAATATGTTTAATAAACAAAACTACATAATAAACCAAGAGGCTGCTAGTATGTCCTACAGAAGACTTGTTAGATTTAGTGAAAAAATACAAAAAAACATGCTAGTACCTCTTTGCAAACCTCTTCTAATATAAAAGTAGTACCAGCACATTTGGTCTGCCATGAAGGGTAGCACAATATGGTTTGGTGCAAATACAAAGGAAAAGTTAGATTGGGCCAGAAATTCAACAGAAAAGGCTTTGCCCATCTCCTCGTAAAGATATTTTTCCAGACCTTCAGTACAATGGTTGCAATTTTTTCAGGTTTTTGTATAAATATGAGTAACACTTAAATTTCCTTTTATTGATAAGTATCAGAGATATTAAAATGGTGTTTGATAGTCTGCAGAGGTTCTGTCATTTTCCTCGCAAATGGAAGGAATGAAAAGGAAATTATTTGGAAACAAAATTGTTACTTCTCTGCCCTACATGGATCTTTATATTCATCATAGCAACTGAAGTCACGTCATGTCATCAGGTAATTTTGTGTATTATCCAGCAGCCATTCTATTTGGCTCAAGGATGCATTCCAGAGATTGGCTGAGAAGGAGAAAAATCCTCACTGAACCAAGTGTTTCTCCCTTTCTCTCAAAATATTAATATCAGAGCATTTATCATAGGACATTGCATTCAGTTATGGAGAATTCCTTTCAGCAGAACATGAGGGACCTGCAGATTTCAGGGCGGCTATTTCCTGTAAACTGAAAAACTGCTCATGGATTACATTGTATGACTGTCCATCCCTACATCTATGCCATGTATGGGAAGTTAATGTGGAAAAAAATCCCATCATTTTCTCCTCGCTTTTCAAAGTTAGAGAGAGTAATTTCCTACTTCATAATATGTTATGCAACATAGAGAAAAATATAATCTCAACTTCTGCCTTTCCCATGTGGATTTTCTCACCCTTGCTGAACACATTCCATCCAGTGGTGTTGATATTTGAGAGGTGTGTGCGCATGCATTCACGTTCTGCAAAGAACTGTTGAAAGGTCCTTTTGTGGACCTAATTGGAATGGTTTGAGAGCTACAGCCCTCCGATGTTCATTCCTGATCCTCAGGTAGAAGTTACTTCCCCTTGGTAAGAGATTCTGTAAAAGTTCCCAGTCTCTTTAAGCACCAGATAACCCAGCTTAGTTTAAAGAACCCGGACAGGAGCTTAAGATCCACTGCTTTGGTTTTCACCAAACAGACTGAGACTGTCTCCAGTTTTTTAGAAATATTTGAGAAACAATTACTTCTATATTGGATTTCCTAATCACAAGGGACCTCTCCATAAATTCAATTTGTTCATAATCTTTTGTCATATATTATAAAAAATCTCTATATATTTCATATACCCACACATGATTATATAAACAATTTACACAAATATTTACTTTAGAAAAATACAAAGTAAACATAAAGTGCCATATAAAATACCCATTTATCAGCAAATGGTTAACTGCCTGTGCCAATCAATACCTGGACTGTATGCTTACCTGTCCAGTTTGCTATGCCACTGTACTGATTACAAGTGCAAAGCAGTAGCAAGGAAAACATCAACCAATTGACAGTGTGGCTGGTTCAGTAGCGGTTCCACTAGAGATGAAGGAAATGGACAGTGGAGTTCTGGGAGTCCAAAAGACCTCTATGATTTTCTGGAGCAGACTATAAAGTCTGGAAAGGCAAAAAAAAGATATTTTTATTTCTGAAAATTGTTCTCTGTAAATTTGTTTAATATTTTTTGTTTGCACACGATTAGCATAATAATAGCAATAATAACAATAACAAAGCCCAAAAGGATGTGACAGAATTCCAAAATGCTGAATCAGAAAACACTTACGGGAGGGGAGAATTGTTCTTCCCTCAGCTTTATACATTTTTTTTAGAATATTCTCATCAGAAAGTTTCAAAAAGCACTAAAAACCAGACATCACCTATGAATTAAAGATGGAATACCATCTTGGCTTTCTAATGTTTTTCCAAATTCCTCTTTGTGGTTTAAAACCTGGAAAAGATATTTTGTCTGACCAGTTCCATGCTTTCTTTTCCTAATAATATCATAAAAAGCCCTGACAACACTCAGGGTAAAAAAATAACTGAACATGGTAGACACAGGAAGGTACTGTAATTTTTTATCTATTTCAACATTAACATAACTTCTTACAATAGATTCAGGAAAAAGAAAAGGATTAAATTAATGGCCTATTTCATTTTGATTTTTGTTCAAAATAAAAATGTAATTGATTTTCTACCTTCCAAGTATAATGATGATGATTTGCATTTTGAAACAAAAGATGAATTATTAAGCAATAGGAATCAGAGAACTATTCCCACTGATGAGAAGGTCCATAACTTTTTCTCAGCTTTGTTTAGTATGCAGTATCTTCTACAAGAAACTATGAATTTTTTGCATTACCATGAGATTATACAGGGCCAGATAATGCCTAGACCTAACAGAGCCATATGAAAAAGTTGGAAGCCACAGAAATTCTTTGCGTCTTGTATACCTTTAGCTTAGCTGACAAGGATCGCAACCCTAGAAAGTATGAGAAAAATGGGCAGGGAGCAGGCAGACTCCTTCCCAGACACCAGAGAGAAAACCTGACTGATAAAGGGATTTTGCAAATTATGTCTTGACCACTGCAACTGGGAAAGCCAACATGTCACTGCTTTCCTCAGGGCAGTGCATCTATTCTTTCTTACTACCATGGGCAGCACATAACTAGCATACATTATCCCAAAGAAAAAATAACAGTAGTGAAACCAAACCAAACCATTATTTTCACTCTTATGTATTTAGAAATATATCAAATAGATGGTAACACCTTAAAAATGTATCTTTTAAAAACAATTACTAACATCATTCATCCATTTTAATTAAAAAAGACCAAACTTTCTAGTAACATATGCACTACCAGGTGCAGACACTGGTGCAGGTTTAGTATTATCCTCAATAAGCCAAATACTACCACTAGGTCATGGCAACCTGAGGAGAAATCTCATTTGTATGTTATGTTGCAAGTCACTGTGGACCAGTTGAAGGTGAAAAAAAAAACCTCTTTAGGACTATTAATCAAAATGTTTAATTTTAGTTTTAGTTTAAGTTTAGTTTAAGAGTGGCATTTTGTTCATGCCTGTTTAGTTGAGGAGTATACTATTCAGTAGTGATTAACCCTTTTGCAGCAACAATTAGTTAACATTAAGTTATTACAGGTAGAGGAAATCATGGCACTACAAGGTATTCTCTTACATAAATAACAAAATATAAGGTATATGAGTGTAAATATTGAAACAGAAAATAAGTTTGCAGTCACAGGATCACACAACGGTTGAGGTTGGAAGGAACCTCTGGAGATCATCTAGTCCAACTTCCCTGCTCAAGCAGGATCGGCTACAGCAGGTTGCCCAGGACCCTGACCAGATGACTTTTGAATATCTCCAAGGATGGAGACTCTGCAACCTCTCTGGGCAACCTATTCCAGTTGAACAATACACTTGAAACCATTACACAGTTCTAGAACTGATTTATTTGTAATCACCTAATCTTATTTGGATCTACCTTTCCTCTAAACTTTCAGTTTTTTCACCAAATGAAAGACATTCATTATGACTAAGCCGATTCGTAACTCCTATGCCTTCATGTTTTCCCTAAAGCACTTGGAAACAATCCTGTTTGTTTTATTTATTTGGGTTTAGGTAAAATATAAACTTAAGAAAGGACCTCAAGAACTCAGAAAAACTTCAGAGTTGAAATTCTGCCAGGTAACATAAACTAGAACATACACTATGACAGGCAAAGAGCAGTTAAGAATAAAAGGTCAAAGAAGCTGTGAGAAATAAAAATAGTCAGAGATTTCTAGAAAAGAAATCATAATTTTAAATTAGTTAAGAATGCAAGGGGTACATGTGTAGACAGTATCATATGCCATTTAGAATGCTAAAGAGAGGGGACAGACAAGTAGAATGGTGAATTAATGGAGGACATACCTAAATTTCTTTATTCCTTCATTTGTTCCTTCCTTTCTTCACTTCATTAATCTCCCTGTCAAAGAAGGGCTGGTTTTTACCACACATTTCATTGGAGTTTTAGCTAGTTAATGGGGATTCCACAAATTAATCTGAGACAGCTCTAGAATTCAGTGGATTATGCTTTCAAATAATATTTCTAGACATTACCTCTATTTTCTTTCTCATATTCTCATCCCATTATCTCAGTTTACTATCTTACAGAGGTTGTCATTAAAGATTTAGCATTAACACCAGTTACCACACCAGCGTGTGAAATACTGAGCCCATTTTCTCTGATAGGATAGATATATCAGGGTAGGTATTTTAATGGCAAACTCTCTCATTATTTTTTTTCATGATTACCATTTAAAGCCTTCAAATATTTATAGAGTTTTATCACGTCTCCTCATGGTCAACACTTACCAATAGTTAGAACGTAATCTTTTCTAGCGAATCAGCTTCCCCAGTCTCTTAATGCATTTTTGCTTCTATATTCTATTCCAAGGTCACTTTTCACAGGAAATAAAAACAGGCTGATGTATGGCATAAAAACGATGAAGCAATTTGAGGGATTCAGTAATAGCAAATTATCAGGACTGAATGATCTCCCTCCAGAATTCTGAAGGTAAAAATTAAGTACAATATGTATTGATAGGGACAAACATTGTCTTTTTAAGATAATAATGGTAATAATAATATACAACTCTCCCCCACAAAGTCCCCTTCTTCGTACTGATTGGAAATGCACTAAGCCCTTGGTTCTGCTTTCATGATTTGTTCTGCAGGAGCAGACTCTAGAGTTTACAAGTAGGGTGGTAATGCCGATGAAGATCTATGCAAGATCTGTTTGCAAAGAGCAGCTAGCTAGCTTGTGTTACAAATTTTAGGGAATCCCATATTTAAAAACGTAACAATAACTGAATTGGACCATCAATGAGATAAGATTTCTGGGTGCTCTAAACCTGTGATGCAGGCATTACTGTCATACCATCATACTAACCACATGCTGTTGGCTATAGGAGCACATCCAGGTTTGTTTGAGAAGGACACTGAACATAGGTTTAATTTAGTGTGTCAGATTGCAAAACAAGCAGTTAGGCCTTGGTCTGAGGCTGACTGACATCAGTGGAAACACCTGCACTTGCTTTGGACTCTGCTTTAATCCAGAGTCTGTAAAAGGGAAAGCTAGGTCAGTGGGGGTAGGCAAAAAACCAAAGGGCTTGTCCTCAGTTATATTCACACCCACAATATATAAAATAAAAGGGAACATGGTCAGACAAAAATAAAGGATTGTTCTATCCGGCTTGAAATCAAAAGGTGGAATCCACTGCCATTCACTCAGATATTTTGGCTAGATTTTTTTAAAGGGTTAGATTAGTTCATTATTAATATTCATTATAATTATTCTCATATAAATAGACAAACATGTGACTATTTAGGGTGAATGCTCTTTTTCAGCTTCAAAATTCTACAACCGAGAGCAAAGTTTGGCTATCTAAAAGTAATCAAACCGAATGCTTCATGCTGTACAGTAACCTGTTTGCCTGAAGAGGTCAGGAAGGAAATATTTTCCCACACTAATGGGTAACCTCAGTTTCATTTTTCAGTGGTTGACGTGTTCTTGAGGTACTTGCTTGTTACCACTGGAGACAGAACATGCCATTGTGTAGTTCTTTGTGGCAAAGGTGCTACCACTCCAGTTAGGAGAAAACATTTAACATTCAAGAAAACATTTAATAGTTGCTCCTTTTGCTTCTTAAGGTATAACTTAATCATCTGTCTTTCTGTTGTCCTCTGACTTTTTGTCTAGCTCAGTTACACTTTCAGTCATTCAAATCTAATTTTAAAGATACATTGTAAATCTTTAAACCTGGGCTTTATTTATTAAAAAAGAAACAAACACAAAGCTAACGTATAGCATTCAGTAATTGTGATTCTCCTATATGCGTAGGTACAAAATTCCATGAATACACCTCTGCCTAATGAGAAAGCACAGGTGTTCTGACAAGCAAGAACAACAAATAAAAAAAAGTTGCTATTCTGTCAAATACTGTGTGCATATCAAGGATCTAGAATACAAAGCAGACTTAACAGCAATCACATTTTGAGCAAAATTCACTTGAATGTAACACCTTTTCCCTCTAAGGTTTTGAATGTGGTATCTTAAAGAAGATCACACAAATTACTCATTCTGCGAACAAAGGCTCTTTTTTGAAAGCTGTCAGCTTGCTGACAGTTATGATGAGCATTTACTTCAGGCTTGTAAAACATATTAATCAAACTTGTTCCTATAGCTTCAGTCCAAGGAGGGTTACTGTTTCTTTTAGAGAAATGTTTTACATAAAGGAAGAGCTCTGAATACGTATACACCTTGAATGCAAACCACCATCTATGCCATTCATTTATTCATAATGAATAAATACTAGTCTACACCAGGCTTAAGGAAGACTGAAGCAGTATATGGAAATCTGTTTATTAGGAGACTATTTGCAGAAGACCTATGCACCATTCATTGAACCTTGAAAAACATTTGAAAATATGGGTTGCATTTGCAAACTTCAATGTATGACACGGAGAGCTGGCAAGCTGCCTGGTTTCTACTTAAAGGATTGTCATTCTGGGAAAAATAAATTTCTCTAACTAGACAAAAGTCAATGTTTTCATGTTTTACTGCAATCAAACTGATATGGCTGACAATTTAATGTCTCAACACTTAAAATATCTGTGGATAATCAGTTACCTCAATCAATCATAACTACAAGATTTCTCTATTTTCAAAGTCTGTATACATATGACTGAGATATTTAACAGTTTAGAGAGAAACCTCCCCATCCTTAATCCTTCATGATTTCTCTTGAGCCATGCAGTTAATTTGTTGCAAATGCATGATTTGAAAAGTGCTGAAAAAAAAAATCCAACGCTGCACCGTAATCAGATTTTAAAACCTTTGTGTTAATGTCCTGTTTTATTTAATTTTATGTATATTTTATAGTCTGCTTGCCTGTCAAAAAGATGTGGAAATGTTCTGGCATTCCAGCTGAAGACATCATTATGAGTGAGAAAATGCTCAAGGCTTTTTCAAAGGGGGTGCTGAAACATACATTTCTCTTCTTTGACTCCAGGGGATGCTAACAGCTGCCCCAGCAGAGAGGTACCGTGAGGTCAAAGGCTAGCGGTGCCCTGCACCTTCAGGATTTGACTGTGACCAAAGTAGATAGGTAGTTTCTCAAAACTAATAATAAAAATAGCAACAATGATGAGAAGAAGAAGCTGACAACAAAAATGAAAAGGAACCTGCAAGAAGTGAATTCTGGGTAGTACAACACTTGGCAGAGCTGATTTTAATATCTGACAGGTTGAGTTCACTAATATTTGCTATTCATATTGACATGAAACTTCATACAGTTTTAGAGATTTGTATCTATTAAGACATGCAGCAGTGTTCCTACAACATGAGAACAAGTTTGTTAGCGCCTACCATTCTTCTTCCATGATAAAAATTGATATGAACTGTTTTAAATGCCTAGCAGATAATTACTCTGAACACTCAGTAAGGAAAGCTACATCTTTAGCGCCTGCTTTATCTTTAAAAAAAGAAACCCAAAACACCAACAAGACAAAACAACATTCTTCTCCTCCTCTCCCCCCCCCCCCCCCCACTCTTCCCCCCTTCTCTTTTGTTTCTTTGATTACTTGGAGCCTTGTAATCAAACTAAGCTTAGTTTCAGGACCCTTGGGGCAGTATCTCTTAGTTCCCTGTCAGGCTGCGTTGCAAAACAATCAATCTTGCTCTTGCACTCACTTGGCGGAAGTGCCACGACACGAAGAGTGCAATGCTTTGCTCTTGCTGTGAAGCTTTGATGACAAAAGTTTTTATCAGAAGCCGACTGTATTTTGGGTTATGAATATGCAATGACTCTCATTAGTATTGAAGCACAGGAGCATGGGCTGACATCCCCCGCCACTTTTAGCTGCTGCAGAATCGTCTAATGAATTGTCTTGCTCTTTCACTCACACAGGCTTTTCTGTTATGGCTCCCAGTTCCAAGGGGAGTTGCCCAGTTTGAGAATACTATTGACTGCAGAAATTAATTGCCAAGAACTGTTCTTGATTTTGTTAAACAATGTTGAGACAGTGTTTAAATTGTCAAAACAGAAAACCATTAAACTCTACAGGAGATAAAATCATCACGAGTGAAAGAACCTGTATGTCTATATACCATGTGTAACAATTCACAGGCACATAGGGGTGATGTAGATATGCATACAGTCTTGCAATCATACATACACATACAGACAAATATACACGTATGTATCAGCAAAATCAGGTCTCAGAAATCTGACCTTCTCTTGATTTATCTGTTATTCTTCCAACTAGAACAAACAGGGATAACAGAAAGTTCTCCAAATGAATAGGACTCCAGTACAATGTTATTTGATCAAGTCTTTAATATTCTTTCTTTTTCCTCTGGGACCCTGCCAAACATTTTGCAGTTCACACACCTGCAATCTTTCATGAATAAGTTACTGATAAGGATGTTTCCAACAAATGATTAAGATATCTGGCTTGATTTGTAGTATTTGAGGAGATGCGAAAGCATTCAGAAAGAAGCGGAAATGACCCTTTTCCCCCAAATGGTTAAATTAAGTATTTTTTTTTTTTCTATTCACCTGAAATTTTTTCTGACATAAAAGGAGCTTTTGTGACTCTCTACAGATTGTGAAGGATAGAGCGAATTGAAATGGATAATATATTCTAAGAAGCATAAGTAGCGTTCTGAAAAGGTGTGCACATACTGCAAATAATAAAGAATATGAGGTCTTCCCAAGAAGACGTCAGCCCCACACAATTCTTAATCCATGTAATCAGTAATGGAAATGGCCCCAGTGCAAGGAGGAGGATCTGTTTAATTTTGACTGCGATTTTTGGCACTCTTACTCTAATGTGAGCTAGGCTTACCTCTTGACCCAACCCCAGGAGTGCCTGTTCTCATCAGCTGGAGAAAAAAATAAACATAAAGAACATCTACATGTTGGGACTATCAAATGCAAGTGCAGTTTAAAATAAATGCAGTTCTGACAAAAGTGGCTCAAGTATCATACATCAAACACTTGTTACCTCTCTTGGCCTTAGTGATTGCACGTGACTAAGAAAGAGTGAGTGATAAAATCTGAAGAAAGATGAAACCAATCTGGACCTTTTTAAAGACCATCAATCATTCCGCGCAGCCATGATATTATTAGTTCCAGTAAGTCTTGTTCTCCCATTTTATGGACATCATAAACCCCCCACCCCTAGACCAATGCTACCATGGGAAATCATTTTTATGGGCAGCATCTTAGTGTGGACCAATCAGATCTAATCACATAACAAGCTACTGAATTATTCAACGTTCTCCCTAATTTTGCATTCTTCCTGCACTTTGCTGTCACTGCAGGGTTTTAAAAGTATGTGTTTTTACAATATTTATTAAGAAGATAACCACACACAGGAATTTTGCTTTCTCAATATCTTTCAATGATCTTTTGTTCCTTTAGATTGTTACAATATATAGATTACTATATAGAGAACATTCCTTCTAAAAAGAATAGCAATCCACAGTGCGGCACTCAGCTCTGAACTCTTTCAGCTTTTAAAATACTGAATATAAGGACAACAATAGTGAAACAATTGTGTTCAGACATAAAATATTCACATTTACTGAGCAAACTGTAACCAGCACGTCTCTTAGCTGTTGCTATGAATACAGGGCTCACATTGTATATGAAAATATTTCAGTTTTAATTGCAAATCTGTGCAGAGATGATTTGGGGTCTGTAATTAGCACATAAATTCCAGACTTTGTGACTGCTGTGAAAACACATATTATTTATGGAACGATTATCTAAATATAATTCAGTGTTTTTTGCTTTCAACAACTACTGTATAAGTCTGATTTAATAAAATGAGAAAAAATTTCCTTCTCTTACACTGCTGTTTACATTATGAAGCATTCATTCCTGTGCACTGCCATTCCCCACTCCATGTGCAGTGGACTTTGCTTTCAGTGACTCCATACTTCACTCACACCTTGGGGAGGTTTCTTCACAACCATAAAGTGCCAGGCACTTAATTTGTTTAAAATGAAGGCTTGGATTATGCAAATAGCTCTGAATTGAATGAACTGAGTGTGTTTGTGTGACCTCCATCCTCATGCTTTTCATTCAGGCTAGAAGTGGGAATAGATAGGAGACCTGCCTGAGCTGGTTTTAAGCCACTGTATGCATATTTCTAGTTATCTGGACAGGGTTACTAGAAGGACAAAGTGGTCTCTTGTTCCCACCCACTTACTGCGAACTGCAGGCTCAGCCACTTCTAGTTCGCGTCAGTTGTAACTGGCAGAAAATATCATCTTTTCTGTTGGAATTCTTCCTTACGGGTAATCCCATGTGTTTTCAAAATTAGTTGCTCACACAATCCTTTTAACAGCAATAAGTTTTGGGATTCTCTGGCATTCTAGGGTTTAAAATGTAATTGTTGGTTATACAGAACTAAGCTTTTCCCTTGCCAGTTTTGCCCTTATCTCTAGGTTAAGGGCTGGAGCTGCAAGTGAGGGGCCTGGTCACTGTATGTGCACCAGGAAGCAAAATGTTCGTATGCCACATTAACAGATGAAATAATAGAATAAACACAGTTTAAGACAGTAACAGCAAAAATACATAGTATGGACTTAATTTACATCAGGAAGTGACCAACTTGAAACTTTCTCCTTTCGTAACTTTTATCACCCTCTTAGAATTACTCTGTACATAATTTCGATATCATTGAAGTAAAATTCTTTTCCACTCTTTGCCTGAATCCCAACTGAGAGACACCTACTGTCTTACTGACTCAGCAAGCCCAGTTACGCAGAGAGTTCTGTAACATAATAACCTTAACGACCACCACGGTAATAATAGTAATAATCACTATCAGAATCAGCTCACCTCTCCCAAGGCTGCGTCCAGACTGGCTTTCTTCCCCTTGTGTAGATTATAACGTAGGCCTTATCCATGCAAACCCTATGCCTTTAGGAGCAGCCCTCAGCAGAGAGACCTAGTGGGAAGAAAGCAGATGGGCTAGATACCAACCCAGTGGCAAAAATGTGGAGGTTCTTCATGTGAGGCTACTGGGATTTGTCTGCCAGTGTTCAAACCTTTGGCAAACAGCTGGCTCCTGCTCTGGAAGTGATACGTTCCCTTTTGTCCTTCTGATTGTCAGTGATAAAGCAAGGCAGAATATGTGCAACTACATACCTCACAGCCCTGCAGTCAGTTTTGAATTTAGATTTGAATTGTAATATCAATGTCATGGTGCACATGCTCTGAGAAAGTAGTTACGAAGAATAATTGAGAGATTCAGTGTGAAGCCACTGAAAGCTGTAATTTAAAGTTCCAGTACTACTATTACCATTAAAATTTAAAGTGAGAGAGATCCAACTATGAATGGTTATTTTCTTAAATAAAACCATATTTCTATCCTATGTGAAACATTCATTTCTGACTACCAGTCACTGTCACCAGAACCTATCTTTGTGGCTTCTGGTGTCAGAAGAGATGGTGAGCCTTATGCCTGTGACAATGAAAGAATCAACAGGGAAGCAAAGCTGGGAGCCTCTTTGGAGACAACGGAGTAGACTGATTTATATGATAATCAGCAATGGATCCAGCCTCCACACTTAGCAAAATGAAGCACAACTTTAGTAGCACATAAGCAGAGACTAAACAGGAGCCCAGACCTGGCCCTTGGAAACTGGAAATGGTATCCGGCACTTACTAGCTAGTCTATTCAAGCATACAAAAAATGCTTCTGAGTATTTATTTGGCTGGTACTAAACCTAGAAAACTTAGATGAGCAGGTTACAGAATTACAAAATTACTTTAAAACGTCAGTGGGACAGGTGGCAGGAAAGCTTCAGGACTGCAAACCCTTGTACTAACCTCACAGTATTGATATTTTTTCCTTAATGCCTGGCATGATGAGATGCCATAAGAACCTGAACTTTTACTGAAAAAGGAAGTCACTGCTTACTGGGAACAAATAAATTCTTAACAAAGAGTCTCTTAGAAAGTGGCAGAATTCTGCTTTCTTTTGTACAAGGACTTCCAAAAGTCAGAGCAGTATTTGGCTCATGGGTAGCTGTAATGCAGTCTAGGAATTTATGGAAGTAGAGCTGCCATCGAAATACCAGCCAGGCCATCCAATGTACATATGTAAACAATTCAGATCAATCAGATTGATTTTTTCATGTTACTATCAACATAAATGCATTTCAGTTCCAGACCCAGAACAATGAATCCAGTGTTTTCAGGTGAGAGCAGTGACACACAAATAACCTGGGACAGCTACCAACAAGTATCCAGGTGGAAAGAAAAGCAGAGTGCTTTCTGAAAACCTGACAGAATCAATTATTTCTCCTTACAAGTGGTATCAGCATATTAAGTTATTTTCCTAGCCAGCTGTCAAGCAGCTGCATACAAGATCATGACATATTGTTCTCACTTTCAGTGATGCTACTAAATAGGAGAATGTGAGAAGCTTTCAATACTTTGGTCATCATCAGCTAAAACAGTTGTCATTTATAAACCTCGCGTGTAACAGAAGCGGAAATGATCAGAAGGAAAAATCAGAGAAATCCCTCAAACGACACTAGACAGCATTCATTGGGAGTAGTTTAATGTAGAAGAAGGATGTTCCCTTCGAAGGCACCTCCAGAGAGGCAGGAAATGGCTGCAAGAGCAGAACAGAGAAATACATCCACCAAGTCACAGAATAAACTTTCTGTTTAGTAGTCAGGTACATCTACATTACAAAAGAAAGCTATAGAACAGAGTACAGAGACAATGCTGTGATGCAGTGCATCTTTTCCTTGGGTACTTTTGAGATCAGAAATAGAGAGCATCTGTGAAATAGGCATTTAATTATGGACTATAGACTGTGATGGGCAGTAGCCTTCTGGAATACTGGCAACTGTTGAGGACAGTGATGAGGGTGCAGTGTTGTCTGCTACTTTAAACATTTGAAATGGGAAACTGCACAGCAGCCAGAGGCTAGTACTGCTCCATACTAGATGCTGTGCAAACACAGAATCAAAAAATCTGTTCTCTGCATCTAAGAGCTTACAATACAGTTAGTTAACTGGAGAAACTTTACAGCCCTGCTAAGACAACACTAGCAGCGATTCTGAACTCTTGAGGTAAAAATTCATCCCTTATGTTACTTCACTGGCATCTCTGCACTATACCAAGAATGCATATGGTTCTGTGTTTGATCTGACTGGGGCTGACTCAGAGCTGGTCTGCAGTGCAAGTAAAATTCCACCTTGCAGCAGCACCAAAGCAGCTCTGCCAGGCATCAACCTTGTGAATACCAGGGCTAACTGACCTCCTTGATTCAGCCTGGGCTGAATGCATATAAATAGCCTGGGCTGAGACAGACTAAGGAGATGTAGAGGAAAGGGGAATCCAGCTCTGCTCTCTCCTCTTTGGGGCAGGCCATCACCTGCAAGATATTTTCCTGCAGCAGCAGTGGTCTTGCAGAACTGACCTATCTGTGGAATTGGGTGGCATTACATAACTGCTTCTGCTCCTCTTTTGAGCTGTTGGACCATCCAGGAAGAGTTCTGTTACCACTGACCGTGTGTAGTGGTGGCCTGGTGAATGCTTGTGAAAGCATTCAAGGAGGAACACATTCCGTATAGATGGACAAAGCTGTGATCTGCTCCAGACTCAAAAAAGTAAGTTTTTATGTTATGCACTGTAGACATTCCTTACCTGTTTTAATTTTTAACAGAAACGTTCCTTTTAAAGTATCAGGAGCGGTATGAGTTTAATGTGAGCTCAGAGGACCATGCAACACAAGCATAACTGACTCACTGCCATCACTTGCTATAGATACATTTTACTTTCCCTTTCTTAAGTCTGTTGAAGTTCTTAACGGAAGCAGAACATGCTAGGGAGCTGGCATTTGACACAGAGCTTACAACCTAGTAGTCAGTATTGAAACTGGATTTGAATTACTGTGCAAGTAATTGCCGCTAAGAAAACTGGAGTAAAAGAGCTGTGAAAAGACATAAAGCACCTGCATAGGCAAAGGAAATCAGGAGTAACCTCTGTTTACAGAGGTCAAAGGTTTGAATTTTTATTATTGTACCAGGGAACTGAAACCACTTTTTAGGTGTGTGGCTTTCCCCTGTAAATTTAGAGTTTTGTCTTATATGGAAGTTTTGTGTCTTTCCACTAATCAGTGTCACAAGTAAAAAGTCAAACAGATGAACAATATTTGCACTGAACCTTTGAACTGTTGGCCCAGTACTATCACTCTTTTTAATCACAGAGTAGTTCAGTGTTTAACTAACCTTTCATCTTCTCTGTCTCCCCTTGTGCTATATTACCCCATCTGCAATAAACACTGAAGAAAGCTGTAACAACCTGAGTAGTGACTATAACCTGTCCTCCCCTTAATGACAGGTTTATGCAGTTCGTCAAAACCCACCATCTGAACAAATAAGATTGAATTACTGCAATGACTGGTGAACTGGATATACTCTGAGCTGAAATAAAAGCACTGAGGTGTCTACTTATTAGGGGCTTCCTAATAGAAGTAGTCTAGGTGTCTTACTGAAAGACAGCCTTACTGTCATCTAGGGTGTTTTCTGGAAGCCAAAACAGTAAAAAAAACCCCAAAAAACAAAAAAACCCCACTGAGAAACACAGTCTTTGCTGTATTCACAAGACAAAACCCCATAACTGAGAAAACATCACTGTTCAAAAAATTTGAAGCCACTCTCAATTTTAGAGGATAGATTGGTGCAGAAGTCATCTCTCTTTGTTCCAGGATTACTGACAATGTGCAAATATTGCACACAGAGTTCCAGACCAGACTGATGTTTCTGTTAAAAAGCTCAGTAGTGATGGTGTCCGTTGTACTTAAAAGTTCCCACTTAGGTTTCAGAGTAAACACCACACTGAGTAGAACCAGAGCTCTTCTATTCTCTCAGTGCTTTTTGTTTCTCTTTCTTAACAAAGTGCTTAGTAAGAAGCAAACTAGAAAATGAAAATCTTTTTGTAGGTTTTTACAGAGAAGCATGACTTCACAGCCATTTCTTGATTCTGCAAACAGGTATAACTAAATGCATACAGGTAGTATAACTTAGTGACTTCTGGAAGTTACTCCTTACCTGTAATAGCATGAAACAGAGAAGGTGAGGATCTACTTAGTTGTAGTTTGGGGCTGTAGTTCTATTTCCAGCTCTACCAATGACTCTTTTGGTAGTCTTGATAATGTCATTTATTTCTTCCGCATTTCAGTGTATTCACCCGAAAATGAATATATTAATACTTTCCAATCTCATAGTGAGGCTAGGAGTCTTGATTTACGCTAACAGAACATTTTGAGATCCTTATACCTTTACACAGAAATGTAAAGCTGTAATTATTACTGGAGATTAGCTGGCAGGCCACATGTATCACCTTACAATATCCCCCTTTTTTCCTTTCCATTAACAGACCTTAACTCAAATCTTATAAAGATATTATTTCCACAGGAACAGAGGTGAACAAGGCCGTTAGAACTGTCACTGAGACAAAGGAAAATGTTTTCTAGTTGAGACAGCTCATTAACAATCTAAGCAATGGTGGAATCAGCACTTGGGGTAACTCCAAAACCACCTACTCAAACTGACTAGGAAGATAGTTAGAGACAGATCCTGGTGGCAGGATGAAAATTTCCCCTAGCTGGGCTCCTGTGATTTATGTTCATGGCTATTAAAAGTAAAAGAAAGAAAGGTTTCAAAGCTGTGTTTGTACTCGCCAGCAGAGCTGTTTGTGATTTCCATTTTGTTGAAGATTTTTGTTTCTGTTTTATACATTACCAGCCAGACAAAAAACAAAGACTTTTACTAATTCTTATTCCCCGCCACTGACATCATGAGCAGATATACATTTGGAAAAGCTGTTTAGAGTATTCAGTTCAATTAGCATGTTAGTGTTGTTCCTGGACTGGAGAATGTATGTAACTATGCATGCTCCATTATTCACCATTCTTTCAGCAGAGGAACTAGAGAGGAGAAGAAAAAGAGAGGAAATTTGTAACCTGTTCATCTGCATTCCTCTACCTGTGCAGTACTTGTTCTGCCAGACAAACAGAAAACGAGTATGTGTGCATCTGTCAATTAACACCTTCATGAACAATAAAATGCCCTTCTATATAAAATAGAGGGCACTACTCTAAGGTTCTTAGTTTATGCTTCCTTCTTGTCATATTCTTCCCTTAGTTCTTTAGTTTATGTAAGCAAAAAATACATGAATTACATTCACTTAGGAGCTGGAACCAACTAGCCTCCCAAAGTATAGGATTTGGAAGCGAATGCAGGAGCCACCATTAAAACATCTTTCACTTCACCATGTTTACATTAGGAGTACCTTATTAGGTATACTGAAGACAGCATCACTGGGGGCAAAAGTATCTCACAGGAATCAACCTCAGTTTCAACTTCAGTTTGGCCCTAATTCCTGAGAAATCTTAAGGGTATGTTTAAGACTATCTTTACTCAGGAAAGCCTCATTTAAATCCATTTGAGATCAATAGGATTCATGAACCCTTTTAAATACAGGCATATGTGGTTCCAGGCTAAACAGACTTTACATTTTGGATGCAAGAGGAAAAAAGAAGTGAATGTTGCTGTACGACCTTCATTTTAGTCCTAACATCATAACTCCTACTTCCCTGGATATAAAAGGTCAGTGGTTAGGCAATATATATTCTCATATTTTGGTTAAGAAAGATGTTGCTCTAATGAGCCTGAATTACATCAGCCACAATTCTTGCCTACTGGGAACCTTGAAGCAGTTACCCGTGGCAAATCTGTCCATGTATGGTCTCACTAAAGGCATGGAGAAGTATCCAAGCTTCTCTGAGTACAATTAAAGACAAAACTCCCCAAGCCATTCCAGTACTCTACGAGATTCTCAGTCTCCTCTTCTAGGTTTGTCCTTGCTTTCAGGCAAAGGAAAAAGAATTAAACCAGCAGACAGAAAACCAGGGAACAACTGCACTGCTGGTCAGGTTTGTTCCTCCAGCTCTGTAGTAGGCTCAAAAAATGCAGTAGGAATGGGAGGGTGAACAGAGGACCAGGAAAGGGACCATCCTCGCACAATGAAATTAAGCGGTCCAGAGCAGAATGATCTGAACTCTCAGTATAGACAGGGCCATAACGTTCTGAAGGATAAGGCCCTTGATTTAAAGCACCACTGGAAACCTAGAGGTAAGTTAAACTGTCAGATATAGTGAAATGATGACAGATCTGTCCATGAACATCCAGGTCAAGGAGCGGATGTTCCTCAGTAATATTCAGGACTATAATCATACACAGCAAGACAGACACATAATGGAAGAAGGAAAAGAAAAATTCTCCTTCATCCCCCACTCTCTCAGCCCACTACCTTGCATAACCTCTTGTAGCTTGAAGCAAGACAAGCAAGTCAGCATTTCACACCATCCAACAGCTTTGACATGACAGGTATGGTATTTTCTTACCCACAGAATTGCCAAGGAAATCCGCCCTAGCAAAAGTGCAAAAGTTTTCAGTATAAGGAGGTGGAGTGCAAAAACTGGCTTGTAGGCAAAGGTTGAAATGACTCAATCTGAAACAAAATGTAAAGCAATTACTGTTAGGAGAAAAAAAGATCATGCTGACATTTAAAGGCTGCAGTGATAGTATCTGTCCCTTCCAAGGCTGACATAACCAGCCTTGATCTGATCCCCAAATGTTTTTGGATTTTTTTTTTTTTTTGGTATTTGGGATATCCTTTTTTTGGAGGTGGGAGACACTGGCATGGGTCGCCTTAACTTCAGTTGTTGATGCAGAGAAATAATTGCCACCCCAGAAAGGTAATTACATATGCCATTGTTTATACACATAATAGGCCTGGAAAAGCATGTTCTGCAAACAGAAAAAAAGAAAATCCGGCTTTCACATCAGGGCGGTGCACTATGTAAAGTGACAGATTGCCACAAATAGCATTCAAACTCTTGCACATTAGTGGTTGATTTTTCTTCTAGGGAAGAGAAGGGGGAAGGGATGAGCACTGTGGAAAAGGGTGGAGAAAAAAAAAGGAAGACAATTTTGTTCAACAGCCACGGTAATATATCCAGTGGTATTCGCTCTCCTGATTTCTGTTAAATGAACCTGATCTTTAAGAAGTTGTTTTTAAAGTCACTTCCTTAAAGGGACATTTTCTGTTGTTGCCATCTTGTGCAAATACCACTTCTTCTAAAGTGGCCTTAATTTGAATTTCTCTGAAAGCAGACCAAATAATCTGGTAGAATATTGTATGGCATGATGCATCCCCTCACTGTGCCTTTAGTACCACAGAGAAAGTGAATTTAGGTCACAAAAGTACAGCTAAAGTCTCTCTTTTTTTCCCCTGCCACCATGATACAACTAACAACAAAAGAATAAAACAAACAGTGTGCTATGATGTCAAAACCTTTTCTTTTTTTAAAATGCAAAATATGTATTTCTTCCAAATATTTAAAGTATCAGGGCTGAACAAAAAAAACCATATGTATTTCAATATTGAACTGAGCACTGTTAGATGCTGAAGCAATTCATAGCAGGCTATTCTCTGCTGCAGTGTCCAGCAAATTGTATGACCTGCTTGTTAGGCTTGACAACAGTGTTTTACCTAACAAAGGCCTCAACAGCTCGGAGCAGCGGAGGAATGTCAAAATGAGCACATTTCACACACAGATGTGTGACCATAATAGTCTATAAGGAGATGCATGGGGTGGAGTGAAGGGGGTGGGGGTGGGGAAGGCTAACAGTTAGCAGTAGGGACATGGCCCTGCTGACCACATTTAATCAACCCTTCTGTAAACAATTCAACATTTTCATTGTTCTCTAAAAACTAATAAAGAGAAACAAGCACTTTTCATTCATCTTGAAGTAATTTTCTGTCAGGTTTGAGCCCCTTGTGGCCTACAGCTTGTGCATTGCTAGCTGTGTGATACAACAACTATTTCAATTTATTTTACAAACTCTGGCCATTCGCATGTCAGTTAGTGTTCACCAAGCCGGCATCTGAAATTGTGCAGTTAACGAGTTTTACAACATTTCTATCAAGAGAAACTGTTTAGCATAACTGACTCTTAAGGAGTTATTATACCTCTAAAAATCCATTTTAAGGGGCATTATTTAAATAAAATAGAAAAACGGTTCACTGCCTTTTAAAGGGGCTACAAAAAAAGTCCATCAGATCCAGTGCAGTAATCCTCAGCTTAAAGCACTCTTGAGAGCACTTCTGGGAATTATCAGCATAATGAAATGTTTTGTGAAATGTCCAGATAGATTCCTCTACTCAACAATTTTACTGCAGCATATTTATTTTCCTCCTAGCTTTTAAAGAAGTGAATTACTTTTTTGAGGGGATGACTCTACATTGTGCAGATTAACTGAACACATTATTACCAAGGCTGTAGTATAAGTGAGAGGTTCAGTTTGTGTGCAGTCTATATACATCTGCAGAAAAAAAAAGTCAAGTCCTTTATGCTGTACTCAGTTCTAAAAGGGTTAAATCACAGTGAGGCTTATGCAGATTTGCATTTCTCTTGTACTACATTTTTCCCATACTCTTAAACAACTTTGTTATACAGTGGCACCTGTAAAATGCTTTATTGAAAACAGTTCTTAAGTTAATTAAACAAACAAAAAAGGCTATAATACTGAAATTTGGCTTAAAATGCTCTAAAAAGGAAAGGTTTCTGAATTTTAACTTAAAGAGTAGCTATCTACACATCAATTATGATGACCAGTGCCCCAAATCTGCTAATACCAGGAGTCCATAGCAGTAGAAAACTGCAGCATATGAGTAAGTTAATTTTAACATATTAAACTACCTAACAGAGTAAAAACCACACCTGCTACATAAACAAACAAGCATTTCTGCCTAAAATGAGAACTGGTAAGAGAAGAATTATGCTACAGTACGATAACAGGTATGATCCATAGAATGTATGGCTTATCTGCCATTATTAATTCAACATCAACTATTATCTAGTTCAACTAATAGCCTCAGGATTAAGCACTATTCTCATTCTGTTTATGCCGGCATATTGCTAGCAAATGCCAGCAAATTTGGTCCGATGTTTTTAGAGTTTTCCACACCAATTCAAAATGAAGCACCTAACATTGTCAGTACTGGAGATCTGTGAAAAGAAGTTCAGTAACTCTGACCAACAAGGCACACAGGCAATGGTTTGTGGTCTTCTCAGAAGTGGCATCGCAGAATGAAGTGATAACATTTCCACAATTACCATAGGTAGTACTGTACAAGCAGTTCTAGAGAAGCTGTCTCCCATGGTTTATCACTCTATTGAGACAGAAATGCAAGCAAGATAGCTTCCAGATTGACGAACTTATGACTGGTCAAGAATATTAACTGAGATAACAGACACTTTCCTAACAACCAGGCTACAACTCACTTTTGCAAGATGTTGAGCATTTTGGCACTCACCCTGAACATATTAAGTTTTAAACATACAACCACAGGCAGAGCTGAGTACCCCACAGTTAAAACAGTGGGGTTGTTTACAATCAAGAGTTTTTCCAGATTGGTGCCATACTCCTTAGCACTGTGTTTCAAACCTTTAAATAGCAAGAAAACACATAAAATATGAGAAAAAGGAGAGGGTTTAAAAATATATTTTTCATATTTATGTCAGAATCAATGAAAAACTTGAATAACTACACTTAAATAAGGTATGGGTGACTGGGCTGCTGAAAGGTAGGGAAGGAGGAAGGCTATCAGGTTCCTAGAACAGGAACACCAAAGATATTGAAAGTCAAAATTTAAAAGAACTCAGTGCACAACAGAAGCGTATCAGATTCCAGAGAGGAAACCAAGGAGGGACAAGACTGGAAGTCAGTGCTCATTTTGTATGAGACTGATAATAGGAAAGATGACAAAATAATCAAAGCAGCAGAGGAGTGAGCTGAACTTAATCCTAATGATACTATGCAGTCTTATGCATTCAGGCTCGATAGTCCACAGTTTACTGTGTGGTCAACTAGTAGATGCTATAGGAAGAACAGGAAAGGTCTGCTGGGATGAGGTAGAAATGGGTTAGTAGGAACTCCTACATAGTCCCAATGTTAAGACTGTACCCTCCTCCCTCCTTCAGAACCCCATTTCTTTCTGCTGCTTGGCACGAAGAGGGTTTTGATGAGGAACTCAGAGCCGTATCTACAACTGATGGCAGAGGCAGGAGCTCTAAACCAAAAACATATGGATAATCTCATTTCTGAAGATCTGAGAGTGGCCTTCTTTGCCATCTGACTGGGAGGAGTGAATAAGATGGAAACATCTAAGAGGAAGGCAAGGATAGGAGGCAGCTTTACTAGTATCATGTATTTCAGTACAATCAACTATAACCATGTGTTTTCCATGAGTTCAATATTATGGCAGCAAGATTTCTTTGTCCCCTCATTATTTATGTAAGTATTTTGCCAAAATGGAGAGAAATATTTTTCAAGCATGGACGGAAATGTTGCTGATGTTCTGCTGCACAGTGGAAAGTCTTTTCTGGGGGTGGGAAATGTCTAGAAAAGATAGAAAAACAAAAAAGAGGGCAAGTTTTGGGTATGACAAATGCAGGTGCAATGCATGAAAAACTAATAATTGATCTATTGTGTGACCAAAACCTTGATGCTTGGTCCATTGTTTTATTACTTGTTTGCATAGTTTCAACTTTTTGCATAGCAGTTATTTCATTTGTCTTTCTTGTTTCTAAAAAGACTGGTTTGCTTCCCCAAGAAACAGGCATACCTAATTTACATGAGATTGTAATATGGTTTAGAGGTGCACAAACTTGAAATGACCTGGCTTGTGTGTCAGAAGAGCCCTTATGACATTCTCACAAAATTCAGTGCAGAATAAGTTCTCTGCCAATCAGCTGTGGGTGGGAAGCACATTGGCTTGGTAAACATGTTTGTCCTTAGCTCTGTGTTGCTGGGAATAGGCTGCTTCAGGTTCCTTAATTAACTTATTTAAAGCTACCTTGGGTATCCTTGATCTCACACTGAAGGCTGCAGTGTGGATATCCCAAATCACTGATATGTGAATGTTACTATTTTAGCCTTGTCCTTACATGTACAGCCAGTCTTCTGGATTATATTCCTTCACATTGCTGGGCTAGCTCTTTTCCATCCTTATTCCCTGAATTTCAACACTTCCCTTATATGTAGGGAGCATGGTCAGTGTAAAGCTGGTTAAGTGCATTCTACCTCTCTGGGGAATTTGTCTTCCTCATTAAACCTTTTTCCTCTTTAGTAAAAGTTTGTGAATGCTTTGCAGTGCCAGGACTGAGTAGAAAGAACATTGCTACTGAAATTTAAAACAATTAAGAAACCAGACTTTAGGTTTAGGTAGACAAGTCTGTCCTCAAATTATACTTTAAAAACATTCAAAATCATATAGAAATAAAAACAAAAACAAAAACTGAGCTGCCACCACATCAAAGCTGACATTGTACAGTAAGGAAGACATTCCTATTCATACCTTCTCTCCTTAGGTAGATGCCAATCTAAATGCCAAATTCCCTTGTTTTCAGCAGAGCTATATATCAGGATAATGAGATTCAGGTCCATGTCAGTTTGGTACCACTAGTAATAATATCAAAAAGCTTTGGTCTGAGATATTGGTGACCTTTGATATTCAGGAAGAAGCAAAACAGGGGAAAAAGGAAAAAACCCTCAAAGAAATAAAAAGAAAAAATTTGAAACTTTTCTTTTAGCTCATCTTTTAAGTATTGCTAGGTGACTGTTAGACCATCTTTCCTTGGCCTTTCAGGATGTGATGACACAGCTACTTGCAAGGAGTTCAAAATACAAGTTGCAAAATTTTAAAAATACAGCAAGCTTCTTTTGCATGTAAAGTTAAAGCTGATTAATGTAACCAACCTCTGTGACTGTTGCAACCATCTGTGATAGTCGGAGATGCAGTCTGCTTCTATCTCTGCATAACTTGTCTATAAAAATAAAGGCATAACAATGTGAATATTTCTTTTGTTGCTTTTTTTCTACCCTCATTTCTAAGAAACAAAGCTTTTGCGATCATTGAGAGGTTGTGTACTGTCCTAATAACTTTTGAACTCACTAGCTAATTACAGCTGGATGGCTAAAGACATGGAAGAGGCTGTGAATCTACAAGTTCATGCAAATTGGCAACCAGGCAACAGACTTCTGTGTGAGCTCAACCTTTATGAGACTCCAGAGAATCCATGCTAAAGAGATGCTTTGGAAACCAGGTTTCAGTAGTTCAACTGCTTATGGAGCCGTAGGAGGAGGACAAGGGGAATCAAAAAAGCCTTCTGGCTGGAAAAAGAGAGGAATACTCCATATCTAACTTAGTTGTGTATGGATGCTATAGTAATAATTTGAGCATGTGTAATTTCATCACACACAATCAGTTAACATCTTTCTTCTCTCTCTCCCTGCACATACACACCAACAATTTGCTTACTTACAAAGTAGAGTGGGAAACGTACCTCACAAAGGTCACGTACATCCAAATAATTATTTTTGACTGGGTTTCAGCATATGGCAGGCTCTTGCCCATCTGTAACATGCACATTGATTCATTAAGACCCAAGTCAGCTCTCAGCTGTCTTTCCATTTATTTCTGAACCACTTCAATCCTGATTTACCCATGGTAACTTTACCTTCCCCTTCCCTTTCAGTCAAGTCAAATGCTGTTCACAGCAAATGGACTGGTTTCAGCTTCACTCCACCAGTTGCCTTAAAAATATAAGGTTAGGCATGAATTCACTCAAAAATGTATCATTCGCAACTTCATAGGCATGGAGATCTGTTTGTTTTTAAAGGATGGTATAAAAGAGAAAAGAGAAAGAATAGGCAGCACATGTTTACCTCATGAATCTAGAAGCTAATCGGATATACTGGAATCTAGGAAAAAAATAAAAATGTCCATTGATATAAAACGTACATTAACACCTGTTCCAAAAATGTCAGGGAAATTCTTTGCAACACCACCAAGCCCAGGGCTAACCTCTTGTAGTGTCAGCTGCTCCTGCAGACCCACTGTGTGAGCGTTTGTGGAATCTGTGGGAAATTTGATCGCAGGTAGGAGGGCTGAGGGGCAACCCTGGCATGAGGCCAGACCCACAAAAGCCCGAGTCAGAAACTGAGTCAGGTGGAAGAGTGGGGTCCAGCTCCAAAGTCATATCCTGCTTTTTCCCTCATTCAAAGAGAAGTCAAAGTGTTCTGGCCCGGGCTCCCGTCACTGTATCAGAATGAAAACAAGCAAAATGGAGACTTACAACTCATGTGATTTAATAGCCAGATTTCTGTCATCAGAGTGGCCTGGGCTCTGTCCTGGTATATGATAAGCTTTTGACAGCAAACTGCCAAAGAGACTTAGCCACATATCCCTGGGGTAAACTGAAGCCTTGTCCTTCCTTTGTCATCTTGGCTGGCATGAGGACTGCAAAGATATGTTTCCTTAGGGAAGAGAAAACCCTGTTTTTTTGGGCTCAGCCATTCTCTTGAACTCAACCACTATTTCTATTTTCACTGAGTACAGGATTCACATGCTTTCATCTGTCTGTAAGGAAATTTTCTTCATATGAATAACAATGGCATCACTGATACGGTGATTTTCTTGGGAAGGCCTTGTAGTAGGGTTGCAAGTCAGATGTAAGCTCTAGCTGGCAATTGCATGAGCAACAAATAATACCTTAAATGTCCTGGAACGCTGGTGCTTGATATTTCAGAAGTAGCTTTTATTTATCATTCTGTATGTCAACTACCTGTCACAGATGATGATAATAGCTGCTCTTTCTGGATGAAAGTCAAAAATAAAAATCTTGGTGAATTTTAGAGGCACTTCAAACACGTATTTTTGCATTGTACAGATATTTTACAGATACAGATATTGTACAGATTTTGTGCAATACATTGCATTGTACAGCTATTTTGCATCTTCACCACATTTAGAGTCAAAACCTGAAACAGAAGAGTGGACAATATTTGAACACTGAGTAGCACTAAACTGATATTTGTCAACATCTCATAGTCAGTAAAAGCCTATAATCATAGTCATATTGTGTCATAGCTCCCGTGACAAGTTCTATTTTGTGGGACTTCACCCAAATCCTGCAATGCTGTTGTCCCCACGCTTGTCGAGATAATACAATAAGGAGTGGTGAAGAAGAAAACTGCAAGGGGATATATCAATCACTGCCTATTCTCAGTTACCAGTTTTCAAAGTTCACAGTATAATATTCGGATAAACTGAGGCAGATGTCTTGAGTGGTCTGGTCATACTCAGACCAGTAGAACTCTTTTCATTGATCTTAGTGGATTTAGACCAGATTCCTTGCTCTCTGTCAGCGGAAACATGACACTGGATAATTTACCAAACTTCTAAAGATCTAGGACATTTTGTGTGTCAAAGAAGAAGAAAGAAAGGGAGAATGGAAAGAGTCTCTCTAAAATGCTTTTAAGAATTTTTTTTTTCAGTCTAATGATGCCTTGCAGTATTTTGTGTGCTTTTGCGTTAGTGTGACTAAGGAGAGAAACATGTATTTGCAAGGTTCATATGTCACCTGTAAAACTAGTCTAAGAATGTGGGAACTGAATCTATACATTAGAACTTGAACAACAGGTCAAAATTAAGTTTCAGAATTTCACATTAGTAAGCTAACCTTAATATTAAGAAGTCAGGAAAAACTAACAACTGGAAGTGAAATGAAACAGTGATTTATTTTGTCAAAATAAGTATAATTAAGAAAAAATGCATGTATCCTGTCATATTTTTGTCATGTAAATATATTTGAAAATCCATAGGAAAAAAAAAGCCCATTCAAATATTAATACATAAATTCTTTGACCCAGGGCTCTCTGAAGTAATTTGCCCAATTCCTTTGAATGTATTTTCCAAATGTACATCAAACTATTCACAGTGGTAAGCCGTGCTACAAATTTATCATGCCACATGGTTCTGCAATACTGTAAACAGAAATTACAGAAGGAATGGATGCTATGTTAACATCCGTTGTTTTAAAAGAATTCTCAAAGAGATAAAAAAGAATGACTTTCTTAAACATCCTGATGCTTTTGTCTAATATTAAGGTACTGTCCATGTACAAAATATGCATCTCTTTAACTACGTTATTTTACAACTATTTAACTAAAATGGTGCAAATGCTTTACTAGTTTATGAACTTGGTGAATTACTGAGTTTTGCTAGATTTTTGTCTAAATAAATGTGATCTTAACAGGTTTTCAAACCAATTAATTCTTTTTAAAATAGCAGCTGCACAGGTGCAACTTTTTTATGTAAGATGACATCTAAATTAGGCTACATCTGAAAAGTCAAGTGGTAGCAAACAAATGCTTATCAATTACAAAATTATCACAACTGACTATCTGTCTCTGTTAGATGTCATTACATTGTTTACCACAGAATAGTTCAATTTAGGATAGAAAAGGTGGCTTTCTAAAATTCCTGTGCAATAATTTCTATGTAAACTCTGAAAATGTAACTAATAATATGTCAATGATTACTATACAAAGAGGTTAAATATTACAGCTAATTTCCTCACTGAAATCCAATCCAGGGATTAGCAACAATGGGGAATCTGTTTTATTTGCATTTAATTTGTACCTTCACATTATTATCTCCCATGTTTCAGTTTCAGGAAACGTGGTCTTAGGCTATTATAACCACATTTCATGCTGCAGTTGCACTGTTATTTGAGCTCTATGGTTGGAAACGACTTACTGAAAAAATAAAGCCAGCATACTTTATTTTAATTATACTAGAACTGTGTCTAAATACAAAAAAATACTACAGTATATATTTAATATGGAGCACAGATTAACAGTTTTATGAGACATAAAATCTATCTATATCATTTTCTATTTACAAATCGGTTATAAATCTTTCAACAAAACAAATGCCTATAGTGTAAAAATGAATAAGGAGAGCATCAAACTAGCAATCACATAAGCAGTAAATAACATCTTAATTGGCCTGGAATGTTGGAGTTTGATTTTTTGGGGACTAGCTTTTATTTATTGATCTATATGGCATATTTATCTTTTCAGTGATTTGTACAAGTCTATTCCCTTTCCTCAATATCGGATCCATGTATGGTTTTGTATTGCAAATCCCATCTGGGGAAATAGCCAAGTAAGAGAAGCACTGTTGCTTCTGGAAAAGCCATCCATTTAAAATCTTTCACTGAGGCAAGGATAACTTCACAGTTTTTACACTTTGTCTTCTGATAAGAAAGAAGGGGAAAGAGAGAGAGGGAGAGGGAGAGAGAAGAAATGCTGCTATTATGAAGTTGCCACCCAATGCATGCTTCAACAGTTCTTTACTCTTCACTGGCTTGGCAGCAGTGAGAAAACAAGAAAGGATTCTATGTACACTGGGAAATGTCTTTTAAATGTTCCTGTGTATGTTCCATTTACTAGTGAGGTTGGCAGAGAGAAATGGATAAGGTAGGTTATATATGTCATGTGCAAGCTCTGGATTCAGTTCTTCACAGAAACATTTGGGTAGATTCATTCTTAATATATCTGTAGTGTTTGAAGATAAACTGCACTTCACTTTGCACATTACACTCTGCTGTGCAGTTGAGAACTTGTGAACTTAATCATTCGCAGCCAAACTGGTTGGCAGAGAATCCACCTCTTTTCTAAAACATAGGTGTCCACTGCTGAAGTCAGCATTGGAAGAAAACAGAAATTTATCAATGACTCTCTTGTTCCTTGTAAAATTGTTGCTGGAAATGTCACCCTGGAGACATTGTTTGGTTGTTTTGCTTAGGACTGTTAAAGGTTGGCCCTTAAAAATACTTTCACTGTTGATAGTAGAGAAAAAAGTTTACCAGCAGCAATGTTGTACTTACTTGATTTCTGCTTTTGTGAAAGTGATTTTATAAACACTGAAAAAAGATAATGCTCTCATATCTGTCATTGCTCTGTTATAAACTTAATTGCTTTGAAATGAGCTAATGAAATTTTTTGGTGTGTCTTTTAGAGAATACATTTGCATTTGACATAATTAGTGGTAGGCAGATCCAGCTACATCCAGCGGGAATCTCAAGACAACTGCTTTGCTGACTATTAGTGCCTAATTTCTGAATGTCAAACCCTGCACATCTTAATTTCTAGAGAATAAGCTCAATTGAACTTGCTCCCCAGTTATGCAAAAACTGCTCAGATAAAACCAAGTGGACACCAATGTAATGAATGTGGTTATTAAATTGTTTCAATTGAAAGAACCCTGTTCTTACACCATCATAATGGGAACAATTTATCCCCACTGATCAGCCTGTCTCTTTTTTCTGAGCTCTCTTTGATCTTGAAGCATATTGCAGTGGTGTGTCCTATTGAAAAGCAAAACTGGGGCAATTTTAATGCTTTTGTACCTTACCAGTGCTCTATTTTTTTGCCGTTTAAAAATAGCTGTTAATTATAAGTGCAGTTTAAATGTCTCAAGTGACCCAGAAATGCAGGTTGGAATGAGACAGATTGTGTGTCTCATATAAAACAGATGTACTTTCACAGAGCAGTCTGAATTCAGCCCTCAATATGTATCTTTCTCTAAGGTTATTTCAGTCAGGTATTGAGCTTGTCTAGCACTAAGCTATAAAATCCCACACTTTTTGAACAATGAAGAGAAAGCTGGATCTATATTTACCTCAAGAATAACAAGCCTCTTTTTCTATGTGGGTGTATTTTGCTGGTAGTGGTTGATGGGATGAGGGCATTTCCCTTCGACTTCCGAGACCCAAGAGACCAGATGCCTCATTTAATCTCCACCTCTTCTGCCTCTTGACGTAATAAGCCTCTGCTTTTAAAGAACATTTAGCGGTAATAAACTTTCAGGAGCTCCTCTCATTTTGACTGGATTAAGCATTTGCACAAGTACAAGCCATACCTTGCAGACATGAAATTCCAAGCTTTTCTGGGTTTTGAGTGGCTGAAGAAGTCTTTTTTTTTTCTCTCTTCTGCCAACAATCCCTTTTAATTCCTGTCTGTGATGAGGTTCATCAACAGAAGTCTGAAAAGTAGCATGCAAATTAAATTAAGGCATGTTAGTCATTTACTGGAGGGCTGAACAAATCAGGTATTTATATGTCTATTTATTTGTATGTTGTTAGACAGCAATTTACAGACACTTCAATTCAGCAACAAGACTCTATTTCAACTTTCATATTAGAATAGAGTGTTGAGTGCAATGAGTTTGATGAGCTCTCCCCTGTCCCCACAGATCAGCGGTACACATTTCAGAGCCATGACCACTTCATACAACTGAATGGTTTAATGGTGAAGGCAGCCAAGGGTCAACCGAGCTTGGATTGTACGTTCAGAGCTCACTCATTAAGAGAGAATGACACCTAGTTAAGGGGTGAACGCTGCAGGAAAGACTAGTCTGCAACTCTAGGAGGAACCTACCCGCCCCGCAGCCGAACGGGAAACCTGAGTCGGAAGAGCACTTGAAACTCTTTCCTCTCTGCTTGATTATTAAACATGATGCACCTTTTCTTCCCTAATGCCACCTCAGAATAAAACTAAAAAAATAACGCAGCATATTCAATTCATGGGACCACAAAATCTTTTTCTGAAAAATCAGAATTTTGAGATTCATGCTCTGAAGACAGTCACATGATAAATAGAGAAATATGCTAATTTGCTAGTGGGAGTAAGTGCAATGGGTGAACTACTTTGTTTTCAACATCCCTGGAGACCATTTTCAGTGACAGACATTTTAGGAATTAAATCAAATTTCTTAGTGTTTTAAATGCTTACAAAACTTGTCAATGTCAGGAGATGAGAACAGAATAAATCAGCTATGATACACTGGAATATTGTGAGTCCAACTCCAAGAAAAGCCACAGACCTACTAGTTTAGAACATCAGCCCCAAAAGACTGCAGTGATTATATCCACCTCTGGGAACTTTCTAATTGGGGAAACAAAAGTGCTTCCTTTAAGTATTCCCACATTAACACTTAATACTATCATGATGGAAAACATAGATCTGATAGCAACTGAAACAATAGCACATCTATGTTTGAAACAAGAAAACCAGCATTTGGAAAAAAAATACTCGTCAGCCATCACTATTTTTTCCTCTTTTTGGAACTATACCTTGGTGCCTAAAGGATCTTTCAAGACACTGATGTCATGAGAAATTTTTCTATTAAAACTCCGCAGGCTTTTTTTCAGTCTGTAAATTTTCACATTGCTATTCTGTGAAACACACAAGACTGAACTTAAGTTTAAACATGTGCATGAATTAACCACCTCTTTCACAAAGCAGTACAAACTCAATCTTAAGCATGTAGTTAGATTTGAGTGCTATGCAGATACGAAATGGACACACACTTAAAAGCTCTGCAGCACCCAGACCCTTAATTTGAATTTAGGTGTCAGTATTTTAATTGAATTTAAAATAATACCTCTTAAATCTAGGTAAGCAGGGACAACTACACCGCTAGAAGAATTTCACTGAATGCAAGAAAACTTCATCACAATGGTGATTTGGACCCATGCTACTTTTCGTGCTTTAATTTTAAATTTCCCTTTTCTTCTAGATGAAGATAGCGCTGCTTATGTTGCTATATTAAAATCAAGGCCTTTTGACAGAGGAAGCAATGTGGGTCCATATCGGAGATGACTATTTTTTTTTTTACACAGACAAAAGGCGATCAGCTTAGAAAAGGTATTTATATCCTGCCTTTCACAGAAATAGGCAAAACAGAAAATTTGTGTCACTGAAAGGAAAGAACAACCTTACAAAATCAGAGTGGGTCAAAAAATGTGAAATGGGAAAACATGAAGAAACAAAATCTCTAAAGAGATAGAAGTTACAAAGATTTTTCTGAAATCTTCAGTAAAGACTATACAGATGATGTAAACAATAAATAGCTAAAAAAAGAACAGCAGATTGAAAAGTTAACAGGCAGCAGTGACAGAAGACTTTGTTGCTTTATGTCCACCTTCATGAGAATACTTGTCTATGTAAAGTCCTAAATTGGCTTCTGTTGAACAGCTAAACCTGGTTTTATGGACTAGTAGTTCTACCCAGGCTTGGCAGAGTTCTTGTGAGCGTGCTGAATCTTTCTGTTGGTAACATTAATTAGAGTGGTATTTTTTAGACTGATAAACAATCTTTTAGTAAATTCCTATCTGTCAGGAAAAATAAAATATCACTGTGTCAGGGAATTCATTATGCTTGCTGAGAATAGTTTCATTATGATTTCTCCCCTTATTTCAGACATAAAACAGAACAGCTGTATGGTGCATATCAGAGAGAACATGCACATACATATATATGCTTTCTATCTTCATCCTTTGAATTTGCTGTCATGAATGGTAATGAGTGAACCTCAAATATTTGGAGGCTCAATTTAGAGAGGGACATGATGATTTAAATGTCTAGGATCCCTCTCAGTCTTTCCAGTCTACTCAGCATTAATGAAACCTCTCCTATAGTATTTTATCTCATTTCAGATGCTACATGACTGAGGACCTTTGGAGAAAGCCCAGAGGAGAGGAACAAGAACAGGCAGAGGTCGAGGAAACATGATTTATGAAGAAATACTGAACTGGGGTTATTCAGCCTATAGAAGAGAAGACTGCCAAGGGACATCATCACAGTCTTCCCACACTCAAAAGCTTGGTGCAAAAGAGCAAAAAGATTTGTCCTCCCCGAACAAAGAGTGTTAATTAATTATAGGCTTCAACTGCAGGAAGATGGAATCAGGCTGGATACTGGAAAAAGTTTTCTTCTGGAAAGGCAACCAACAGATCAGATTTTTGGGGGTAGTTATGGGAGTATACCACAACCATAACATAGTGATGTATTAAGGACAGGTTAGACAAAGATCTGTCATGAATGGATCTGTCACAAATAGTTATTCCTACTTTGGGGATGGACGTGAAGTTCTTTCAAACCTTTTGAAATCTCTTCTAACTGTTCTTTCTACTTCTTTCTCCAGTAATCTGCAACCCACTGTATTGCTTCCTACTGCAAGACTTCCAAATACATATCTTGTCTTTCATAAAAATGCATTTACCAGCATCTTGCTCCTTCCCTTCCCTTTCCATTTCTTTCTGTGGTTTTCTTCTCTCCATTGCAGCTATCCATGAATATCTAATGGGCAAACCAAAATAAAATGAAAAATACAAAGTGAGGCGCTAGAATGGGTTTGCTGGTAGCCAGCCAGTGTCTGTAATTGTGATTACAATATTCTCATAATCAGCTAAACTTCTGATTTGTGTTGTGTGCTTAAAACCAAGGCAATGGTCCTAAAATTAATCCCAGTGTTTCAGTTGCATCTGAATTTTGTAAGTATAACAGTTTTATATTATATTTTTCTAATGAGACTAATATTTTGCTTTCACTTTTGCTCATAAGTTCCTCAGCTTTCATGGGGATGAGGAGCTTGGAGCCAATTTCATCCTTATGGTGATCCCCAAATTGTTTCATGCAAACTAAATAAGCTGTCCTTAAAGAAGGGATAGAACCAGGATCCTTTCCAGACACCATCCTAATGGGCGAGCTTCTTTCAGCTGTCTCTAATTCCTCCTCCCTCTTTGCTTTCTTTGTCACATTTTGCCTTTCTTTTACTCTTTGGTTTGATGAATTTTATTCTAGATGACAGAACTGCTTCAACAAGAAAAGTGGAACATATTCTGAGTAAGAGCTGGTATGGCAGTTAAGACATTTTTCAGGGAAGAGAAAGCAGTGGCTCTGAGCACTAGAGGCAGAAGACAGACTTCATGTAGGGTGAATTCTCCCATCACAGAGCTATTAACTGAGACAGGAGAGAAAACAACTGTTCTTGTGGCCATGCTTTGAAAGAAAAGAATGACCACACTTCATGCTTTTGTTTTTTTGGGCTTAGTCCCAAGTTGGAGTTGTTGGTGACAGTAACCTAATTGCCTTTCACGTTCATAGACACTTCTGGAATTGTAGCTGGAGGAAACTACTTTTAGGAGAAGTAGTTCCACAAAATCATGTCATTATTACCCATATCAGTACTCAGACATCACTGTGTCAAATACTGGATAGATGCCAAGGCAATGAATCTGTAACGTGCCGCAATCCAGGGCTATACTGAACAACATTTGGGGTTTGATTAAAAATATATTTAGTTACATGCATACTTTCAAATACTTATATGCAGTGGATGTACCATAAGCAGCTTAGTCCTATTTCCCAGTGCCCCTGTTTCACGTTCCCACTCATTGCATCCCATTGTTACTACCTGCGCTACTACCCAACTAAGGTGCCATCAGCCATACGTTTATCAGGTGTTGTCCGTCACAGTGGACAGAACTGCTGGCAGAACTGCCAAGCACATGCTCCTTATTACCTCTTTTGCTGTATTTGTTCTATTTGCGAGGAAAACAACAGAAAAACTTCAATATGCTGCATAATGCTTCTGTAAATTATATTCCATTCAAAACAGCAAAGCAATTTTTACTGCTTGTATTTTGTGCTATCCAGCCCTTTAAGACAAACTGGTGTAAAGCTAAGGATGATTTCCCAGGTGCTAAACCCACACTAATCACAGAGGGAGTAGGAAAGAAGAAATCTGAATTTTTGTGATTTTTGACCTGTTACTCTAAATCCATTAATACACATGGATTTAGCATGATTGGACCTGCTGGCAGCTACTAATGGACTGACTCTGTAGCTGGTGATAAGGAAAATGATTCTGCTACAATCCAAGCACTTCATTAGCACCTACCCCATCCCACCCACAGGATACCTATTTTCTTAATTTTATGATTTAAAGAGTGTATACAGTCTAAAAACAACATCAATAGCAAAACAGTTACTGCACATCATCTTTGCGCACAGAAAACTCTGATATGCCCTTTGAATTTTTTATGTACACTGAAATTACAAGAGAGTTTTCTTCTGTCACAGTTCCTTGCTGTCACTGTGTTATAGGGGAATATTCACTAGACATTTGGTGGTGGTGGTGGTGGTGGATGTTCAGCCTCAGAGGTCAATTTAGTTAGTATATCGTTGTATATGATATAAGTTGGTTTAGTTAAGTGCATCATTTGTAGCTTTTATCCATAAAGTAAAAAAAAGTAAAAAACCACCAGTTCTCTTTCTAAAAGGGTACAGAAGATGCAAGCCTGAGATGAAGAGGATTTGCCTTCTGTTTCATTTGCTGCCTTGCGAAGCAAAACTTTGCATCAATCCATAACTCTTCTGTGCCTCAATTTCTTTTCTCTAAAATCATGATAATAAAACCCCAGAATACTTTGGAGCAGGCTTCAGACCCCTCAGAGAACAAAATAAAAGCAAAATGATACTTTTTTCTTAAAAGCACCTGGGGTTAGATTACTGAACCCCACATGAAATATAAATCGGAACCTTTTTTTTTTTTTTTTTTTTTACTAATCATGTAAATCATGTAGCTAATTGCAACAAAGCTAGTAGGGGAAATAATGAGAAGCTTGGGAAGACCTGATGTGACAATGTGAAAGGAGACTGAAAAGATCAATTAGATTAGAGAGAAAATGAATAAAAGCTTGATCTTGTTCTCCCTGGAGTCAATGGCAAAACTCTTATTGACTTTATGGTGCATGAACAGATCCTGAGGATGACCTGAAAGTACAAACATGTATGTATGCATAAATGGTACAGAGGAAGTCCATCACATTTTTGTGTTTGTTCTCACTTATAATAAAGAAGCGGACAATCAGTAAAATTGAAATGCAAAAATGTTAAAGCAAATAAAAAGAAATTTCTCTTCTTACACAAAAACTCTGTAGAATTTACTGCTAAATAGAGACTGACAGGATCAAAAAAGGAGGAATCTTTTAAAGATAAGAATATCCAGAATAATACTAAATGAATATGCCTAAATCATGAGAAAATCAATATATTATAAGGTAGGACTTATGCACAAACTGCCTAAAATTGTGAAGAAATTACTCTCAAGGTAAATTGTCTATTTTGAGATTTCTTGCAACGTTGGCTGTCTTGCCACTGTCAAGGTCAGAGCAGACACTTTCATACATCTCCTGTTCTCATGCATCCTTCAAGTTGGAGGACAGTGGTTTTTTTTTTACAAGCTTTTCAGATAGTTATGTGTATTAGATTTATTCCCTACTTACTGAAATTAGAAGGTGCTGCAGATACAGAAGTTAGAAATGTAATAACGGGAATCACTTATTATTTCATTGTTTTCTACTTATCACTGTCTGGATCCTACACAAACCTTTCATTTTTAGACTAGCTCTTGAAAGTCACTAGTTAGAGCTGGCATCACCAGAACCTGGATCTTATAGGTGGAACTACTTGAAGTGTGTGGGAATTTCACATAGTCAGGTACTTCCACATAACCATTGTTACGAATTCTCCCTGGCATGTTCAGCGAGAGACTGTTACGGGACATGGGGATAATAACATCTGAATCAGACACTTGAATAAGAGAACAGGAAAACAGATGTGTCCTCCAAAACATGATTTTATTGTCTTTGGATTTTTCCCTCCTTAAATTGCTCAGTAAAGTTTTAAAATAAATTTTCTACAACATTTAACACAAAGAAATGTTTTTCACATGTAATTTATACCAAAGGGGATCAAAAAACATTTGTTTTGATGACACATAAAAGGATGGTGATAATGCTTTGAAATTATATTTGTAAAAACCTTACTGTGAAAGTTTTTTTGAATTGTTTGTGTGGGAGGAGAAAGGAAGAACAGTTAAACTACTAGTTAAAGTATTCAAGCACCTGAGTTATAGATTATTTATTATTATAATAAAATTGCAAAACTCATTGCCACAGAATGTTGTGAAGTCCAAAAGTATAATGGAATCCAGAGAGGAATTGGATAAATTTCCTGAGGATAGATTTGCTACTGGCTACTAATGGTTGAAACTTGCAGATGCCAAAGGCACTCATGGAATGCCAGAGGCTGGGCAAGTGCACAAGGTGAAGTACAGCCCCTTACTCTGTCTGTTATACTCTTCTTCTGGGAATCTCGCTACTGTTGGAGAAGAAACTGCATACTGTTAAAGGCAATATGGTCATTCTTAATTTCTTATGCTGTGCAATATGCAGGTTCACTCAGGGCTGAATCTACACAGGGATTTAGACACAAGGATATTTTGGGGGAACGGTGGCAAAGAATGACAGTGGGTAATTTGGAGAAAGCAGAAAGCAACAGTAGAATAGAACAATATGTGGTACCTCATGTGAGGGAAGAGGCTTGACGTGACAGACGGAGCTTAATGCACTTAAAGTTCATGGATTTTGGACAAGGTCTCTTCACTCTTTCCCTCTCATCATTGAAACCTCATAGAATTTGACAGTCTTTAAAGGAGAGGGGGATCAGATGTACAGAGGAAAATGGCAAAACATCACAGAGAAAAACAGGGGATAGGCAGAAATTTTACAGATAAAATACATGCTTAAACATCTGATTAAACAGAAACATTCTTTTCCCTTAGGTAGACATAAAGGCCAATATGCTTAAGGTGAGTGCATCCACTTCTAGAAAGTGTAAAAACAAAAGCAAAGGCAGTGGTTTTCAGAGACCTATGTACAGAGACCAGAACACCAGACCAGTATGCAAACAGGAAGTAAAAGCAGAAAATAACTTCACAGAAGTTGTTCCATTTTAACTAGTCCTATGGAAAGCTATCAGGAGTTTTTTTCAAAAGTATGAGCAAATCAATGCCTCTCAATCTCTACTTTAAGTAGACTACTAGCTCAGATCCTCCTGAAAATGCTGAGGTAACCAAGTGAGCATCCAAAACAATTTATGTTTTGAAAGTGAAGGCACTGCTTAAAAGTGATTCTAGTATTCTGTAACACTGAGTCATTTGTTTTGAATAACTGCTTGTGAAGAAAAAGAAAAGTAAAAAAGCCCATCTAGAAATAATGGGATGCAGTAGCTCTGATTTTGCGTCCCTTGTGAAAGCAAATTTTTGACTAAAAAGCCAAGCGAGTATGTTGAAGACTGCAAGTTTGATCTTAAGGAATAAATAGAAAGGTAATGTAAGACGCAGGTACAAAAGATCCTCAGCAAAATGCTGAAGCCAGAGAAATCATAGCAGAAGTTAATTATTTTTTTTACAAATGGTTCTACAGCTAGTTCCTAGTTTAACATCTACACCCAGGGCCAGCACCAATACATCAGCTGGCCAGTACAAAGTTCTACCTGGTCCAGTTGTTAACCTTTTTACCTTGCAAAGTGTAGGAAGTTTTGCTTAGGAAAAAAAGATGGGCCCAAATCTAACCCACCTCTGGAGTGAGTTTTTCATTATACAAAGTTTTGAAGTTGCAATACTGTTCTTAGAGATTATATTTGTAACGGGTACCATCAAAACTGCGGGGACAATACAAAACCTATGCAAGGTAATCAGCATTACCTATGAGGAAAACAATGAAGCATGAACCCCATACTTCTAATACAGGCAGTAATTAATTCTCCCCTTAAACTGAACCTGTTAAACTGAAATACAAGCTCTAACTCTGATATATCTTGTGATGGTTTTACAATGGTATAACTCATCTGACTTAGTTTGGGATCAAAGCCGGCCTCCTTACCACTTCATTCTTTGCATCTCCATTATCTACTAAAACAAGCTGTTTGCAACTCAGACTTTAACGCTGTAAGATTTTATAAACGAGCTTTAACCTCAGGTCTCTTCTTAATTAGGATATCTAAAACTTGTTGTTTCAGTTAACATAGCCATTTTCTTAAGGTATTTGGAGACTAAGTCTCATTCCAGGAAATATTAATTAATTCAGTGCCTAACTATTTGGAGGTTAGGGCCTGCTGGCTATATCATGGAAGTACAGTAACTCGTCTCATAAAACCCTGTCCTTTAGCATTAACTGAAAATGACTCAAATTCCTAATGAATGTATCCTTTTTTCAGTTCATTTCTTTACAAATTCACAGTACCATTCAGACTGCATTATTGTTCAGAAACACTTTAGTTTAGGGGCATGATATTCCACTCTGTTATGCCAAACATCAGTTTTCCACCTGTTAAAACCAGAGTCTCAGCAGTGCCCTTCCATCTACTTGGGCTATGCTAGTGTAATGCTGGTATTAAAGAGTGAGATTCAGAATACAGGTCATCACCGAGACGGTGCAAGGTGAATTCACATGGATTCACAGTACATCATTTACTGCCAACACACAACCTCTCACCTTGACCTGTAGCAAGGGCAGTGTGAGAGCTATAAAGACTTGTACTGAATACCGAAACTTTGGGAACGGGAGTGAGACTCGCATTTGCATCTTCCAAATGTGGTGCTCATACTAACTGGACGTGCCATTCCCTGCACCAAAGAGGTATCTGTGTGTAAGCCCTGATCTTCCTGGCCTGGCCATGGCTCACAGATTTCTGCTACGGGACACTGGCTCCAGGAAGAGGACGAATTTTGGAATCCAGTCTCTGTAGGATTAGAGAAAGACTCGAAAGGAAAAATTTGGAATCTAGCCCCCTGCTTGCAGTTTCTCTGCCAGCCCCAAGTGTTGCTGGGGGCAGGTTCAACCTGCAGCTTGAGGAGGGAGAGCCTTGCTCTTGAGTGGTGCCTGTGCTCTGGGCTGGGCAGTGGCACAGCTCTCAGGGGGCAGCAGGGGGCAGGGGCAAACAGTGCTCATACGAGGGTATGGACTCACTGGCTCAGAGGCATTGGCCTAAGAGTCAGGCAAAAAGGGACAACTTCTTGCCCTTGGTGCAAAAATTTCTTCCTACATCTCCATGCTTATCCAACGGTATCTGGGAGGGTGAAGGATTCCCCTTTGCTGACAGGGAAGAACTAACTCAAATCGCCTTGTATTTTATTCCAGTCATGTACAGAAGTAGTTGCAATGGAGTGGTTGCTGCACAGTAAGTTCACAGAAAAGCTTACCCGATGATAATTTATTCATACACTCAGGCCTTCAGTTGTCAGCATTTGAAGGTGAAGATCAGAACCATTTAACACTGTAAGTGTAAAGTTACATTAAAGTTAAAAGTGCATTTTGGGCTGTATAAGACCCTTGCTTTATGTATTTGTTTATTTGCCTAGTCACTGTAAATTGGCATTATTAAGTGCACACATTAAAATCAACACAGATATAAGTTAAATACTCACTTGGCCATTAAAAAAATTAGAAACTAGAAACCAGAAAAACAGTTCTTGCTTTAATTGCATTTTTCTATAGTCACGAATATGTAGGCCAAAATAGAACTGCTTAAAATCATACAAAGCAGAGGAAATATAATTTCTTCCAAAGCTGTAAATTTTCAAATACAATCTCCTTTAGTTCTATCTGTGAGGAATCCTCCACTTTATAGATCTTTCTTGTTTTTGTCTGGAATCGTTAAACTTATTTCCAAGTGACCTGTAACTTTGTTAAGGATATGAAGGTAATTGGATAATGCAGTTACCATTCAATAAATTGAGAAATGTATTTTAGCTGTGTAAATAGAACTGACTCAGCATTTTTCCTCTCCAGTTTAATAGCCTTTTCACTTGCAATAAAAAAGGAAGCCCTGGTTTCATATTATACTACAACAGACTTCTTGCAATTGATTTGAAAACATGAACCACAGAGCCTGTCGCCAGGGGGGACAAGCACCACCAATCCTGTCACCACTGTCCAGGGATGCCAGAAATGCTAACTGAGTAATGAACATGATTTACAAAGCCAGATCTACCCCTGGATTGCAGGCCAAGAGGCCTAGACTGATGAAACACATCTGGAAGCCTGCCCACTGGAAACACAGAAGTGGAATGGGCATAATTTAATGCCAGAGATTTTTGGGAATGGGCCCAAAAACATCTTCTGTGAGAGGAAATGAGAGAGGAAATAGCTTGTTATTCAAAAAAGAGAGAAAGAAAGAAAGAAGTGAGCTGTGAAGGTGAGGATGTGGCTGGCTAGGAGGAGAATGTTCATGCACAGTATGCAGAGAGGAAAAGAGCTGTTGGAATAGGAAATATCAATAAGCCAGCAAAGATAAGAAGGAAGCAAGGCCTGTTTGGAAGGTAAACAGTTCATGATGGAAAGTGTAGCCTAGCCAAGAATAATAATTTACAGATAATTAAAGGAAAAGGCTAGCATAAATATGAGAAAAACTACAAAAGCCTCAAAGAGGACTTAAAAAAACCTCCATTAACCTTAACTTTCAGCATATTACAATTGACAACAAACAGGAAAAGGAAAGACGGACATTATATAATTAAGTCCCAGACAACCTACCTTTTAGTAAGTGTTATCAGTCAAATTTTTATGTTGACTCAGGCAACAGAGGTTACATTAAGTCCAAAATTATAACACAAACTGTTAGTGCTGGAAATTGCCACTTACAAGAAAAGCTATCAAATGCTATAGGTTCCAATGAACTACATTCAGGGAAGCAGCAAAGTACTTAAAAAAACCTCACATTTTTATGTAAAGATTTGAATAGAGACAAAATAATTTAGGCATTAATGGGAGACAAATCTTGTCCAGCAATAGGTGTTGCAGGTCAATATCAAAGTATTGTGGAGAAGCTTGTAATACTGTACCTGATCTGTAGATAAATCTGTGGCAGGATTTCATTCTCTAGTGCCCATTCTCAAGTAGTGAAAATTCCTGAAATTATAAGCAGAAAAAAATGTGTTTTCATTAAAACAATTTGAAAGAGGCTCAAAAAGAAGGGAGAAGTGAGAGTAAGCAAGCTAGTGAGCTTTGTATGTCTCTATACTCTCTTTAGTATAGAATAGCTATTCTACAGCAAAAAAAAAAGCTTTTACTGTAGCAACTGGCATAAAATACAGTCTTGGACTCAGAGCTGCCCTTCTATCAATGCCCAGTGGGCAAGCCCCATCTTTTTGCATCTAGAATGTCTCCCAGAAGAAATAAATATTATCATACAGGATTCCCTTAGGACACTAACAGAGTTGAATAGAATTGTTTTCCTTTCCAAGAGGAGAATCTTCTGTTTTTCACTAAAATACCAGAATAGCAATTTAACAGGAAATAACTATAGAGGCAATTTCTGTTAATATTTCAGTGTATTGCAGGGTAACAAAAATCTGCAGAGGTTTCTGGGGCTGAATATATACATACATTTTTTTAACACAACTTTTGACATGGAAAATATACTATTAGCAAATAGATCTTTTTTTCCTACACTTTCAGATTTCATTGGTCCTTAAAGGAAGCTTTTAATTCTTTTATCTCTGGTGGATGAGGATAAAACCACTCTCTGACACACACTCCATTTTTAAAAATTATATGGAGGAAAATGTGAGAGTGGGCATGTCAGTATTTTACCTAGCATGCCCCAAACCCAAATGTAACTGAAAATGTCCTATTAAAATAACATGATAAAAATGCTTATTTTTTTTATGTTGCAGAGGGAAGGATTGGTATCATTAATACTTATTTACTACTGGTATATACATGCTTGAGTTGCTTCTCAGCCCTCTCTCCTGTTCACTAAGATGATAGCTAGAGGCAATCAAATAGGGGCCAGTAGTACAATGCCCCTTTGAACAATGTTCCACAGAAAAGACATCTTCTGTGCATACAATCTGTCTTTCAAGGACTAAAAGAGGTGTTACCAACATTTCACTTCCTCATACAAATCTCTAGGTTCCTAAATTCCACATATATGCCATCATAAATAGTATAGTTTTCTTTGTGAAGACACATAGCTTGACTTGGGCATTAAAAGCATCTTGAAATTCATACATCTGTACTGGATAAGACATTTCTTCATTTGTAGGGTCTATATAAATATTGTTGTAGGGGAGATTCAGCTGAACCAGCAACTGGGAAAACTGAGTCCACTGAAGGCAAATGTATTTCTTATTTTTTGGCTACAATATTAATAAGTGGGGTGTGAAATTCCCCTTTCATGACATGGTATTTGCAAGTAACTCAAAGCAAAATGTGCTACATTCTGTTCACCTTCCTCACTCCGTTAGTCCTACCACTTTCAATGAGGCTAGTGCTGTGCACAAAACAAGCTGGATCTGGCTTTTTATTCTGTTTCAAGTAGCTGTAGTTTGGTTTTACACAATGATGTACTACAGAGACACATGCTTGCATTACATTTAAATTATGTTTACTTCATCTACTTCTAATTGCCACTAGTGTTCAGGTTTGGATTTCATGGCGTCATAATCCTGTAAGAACAGCAGCAATAAAACAGTAACAATCTCCTGAAATCAGCACATCAGGAAGGACATGGTACTGCAAGTACTCCTGGATCCTGAACCTGAGATTATCCTTCAGCTCTGCATTGTGCCCTTGGGACAGTTTATAGGGCTGCGGAGGTGGGAGGAGGCACCCACCAGCAGCTCTGCGGTGCCGTGCTGGCCATCTTGCCTCCTGCCCCGTCTGTCCTGGCAGCAGCTGCTCTTCTGTGCAAGCCTGCTCCGTTGCTACAAAGGAACCGAGACTGCATAAAACCTGGCAAGGCCAGCGGTTCCCAGATCACGTCTCCTACGGCAGCTCCAGAGGCAGCTCAGAAGCAGAGGTTGGATGGTTCGAAAGGGGGCTGGGGCAGGCGATTCAGAGGAGAGTCGTGTTCGCCGGCCTCGCCTGGGCCCTGGCGCTGTGACTGACTCACTGGTCCTGAAGCTAAAAGGCATTAGAGAAGTCCCACTTTTGAACCACCTTCACGTTTAAATCTTTACCTACCTGAAAACAAATGAAACTCTACTTGACTACCTCATCTCTTCAGGGCCAGGTATAAAAGGATGTTATATTTAGGAGTTATTCTCCTATATTTAGGAGAATATTTAGGAGCCTGCAAGCTGAGCAATCTATCACTCCCACCAGAGAAATCAGAGAAGTTCCTAGATTTAAATGGACGAATGGGAAAATGGCAACCCCCTACACAGCCTGTTACTGACGGAGAACTGTGTATTTGCAAATGAAATGGAGACCAGTGGCCGTTCAGTTAGTCCCTGTGCAAAACAAAAAACAAAACCAAAAAACAATACTAAGCATTACCAAAACAACTGTGCGCAGAACAAGGCCAGTGTTATGATAAAGGCTGAATACATTAAACCATGTGTCCTGTGAGAAGGGAGTACTTGCTTTGGGAAAGGGTATGGCTTTCTTATTAAACAATGATTTTAAAAAGTTTTTAACCCCTGTAGGCTTCTGCAGCATTTCAACATAAGTTGCCAAAGATTTCTTTTATTAAGGCGCTTTCCAATACTAATCTACTTAGTCAATATCTTACAGTTCTGCATATATATTTGAGGTTTGTAATTTCAACCTTAAATATGTATAAAATTTATTCTGATTTTCCTATCATAGTGCTCCTCTCTTCAATTTTCAATGGAGCAACTATAGTAGGTGACTACTGCTGGGGCAAACTGTGATAAGAATAGCTGCTGCTGAGCCTTTCAGTGGCAAGTGCCTCTAAGCCTTAGCTGCACAGAGCAGCTGCTTGGATGGGTCAAGTCAGCTGACTCAGACAACACAACTTGAAACATTATTATAATAATGAATTCAGAACTTGAGTGAGCTGACAGCACTGGATTTACAAATCCATTCTAAAACACACAGGATTGATGCTGTACTTTAATTAGCAGCCTGGCTGAACCTAGACTTTCAAAACGGTGATACTGCAGTGTATACACACATTGCTTAAATAAACAGCACCTTCACAAGAGGCACTCTTCCACTCAGCGAATTTCCTCTAGGTTACCAGGCTGGCCATTTGTCAAGTCTACAACATTTGGTGGCTGCTGGTAATGGATTTTGTGTTTGTTTTATGAAGAGTTTCATTCAAATACTTTGAAGAACCTTGGCAGCACTTAAGCGAACACAGCTCACTATGGAAAATGAAAGTCAAAGCAGCAAACTGTCAGGATATGCCAATAGCCTGCTAGTTTGGAGAATTCTAAAACTCCAAGACAATACTTTAGTTAGTTTGCTATAATAAGAAATAATTCTACAGATCTAATCTGAATGCAACATACTGAAATGCTAATGCGCCTTTGGGTCTGAAGAACTCACAAAAGAGTGATGCAGGCATTGTGTTGGCAGTGACATTACCTACATTATGATTTTCACAAACACATCCAGGGAAAAAAAGGATGAACTGCTTTTTTTTAAACAGGAACAGGCTGTACTTACTTATTACAAGTCTATAGGCATATGAATAATCTTTCTCCTCTGATTCCTTATGCACTTTAGTAATCCTCATCTCCTCTGCTCTTTGAGCTGGCTGAGCTTGTGCACTGTGAGTAGAATACATACTCTGCCGCCCACCCGCGTTTTCCAAATTTGCATGTTGAAAGTAGCCACCTAAACTCGTATTCAGACACCCAGTTTCCAAAGCCTTAGAACATCTGAAAAATAGTCCTGCAAGTTTGACATTAGATTTCCATCTGCTCCTCAAAATAGAAGTAATAATTAAAAATACACCACATTTGAGGTAAAAATATGAACCTGCCTGGCATTACCTGTCATTGCTGACTTCTCTATGAGCTGTATGATGGTGATGACGTATAGTAAAAATGAATGAAAGAAAAGCAAAATTGCTACAAGTATACTCAGTGTGGATATCACAATGCACATTGCAAGTTGTCCATCTGCTACTAAACACATCTTACTATAACCATTGACAAGAACATATGCAATAACGGGGCACAAGGAGAGAGACAGTCTTGGAAATCCTCACGCTCTACGTAATCCTTTTATGATTAGGAGGACAAAGAACTCAGCAGATAGGGCCTAAGGTAGTCCATCTCCTGCTATACATAGCATTAACTCCTCACAAACACTTCTGTACCAGAGTTGTCCCCTTAAAATTAGTGGGAGGATTAGCATGAATAAAGAACACAGCCTTTTTGCCAGCAAGCTGCCTTCTTTCTTAATATATACACACACAGAGCCCTTGACAGGGTGATCTGCTTCCCTCCAATGGAGTTTTCGTTGTGTAAGCTCTTGGGCAGTTTTTAAACAGGGAGGGAAACAGTCTGATTGTCAAACACCAACTGGACATACATAAAATACACTCAGAAGTCTTTATAGATTCACTGTATTTTATAAAGGATTTAGTTTCACACACTCTGCAAGGTCAAAAAGCAACATCAAAAGAGAAAACTCCTTCTGGGATCATGTCTTATGTGTTGAGTATTACCACACGCAGGCAAATAGTGGGTGACTCATACCTGCTGTTTCTTGACTCTAGGTTAAACTTGGAACATAAATTATGTCAATCTGCTCATGTAAATTTTCCACAAATTATGGCTGGGTTGAGTTATATGGTACACTTTATTTTCCCCAACTGCAGGTATATTTGAATTCAAGTAGGCTGTCAAGTAAATATTTAAAGGTGAAACACAAATGAAGGCAGAATGCAACCACTAAATGGTAATGTTATGCTCCTTTTTCATGGCAAAAGAGCAATAAGATTATGATGCAAATATAAAAGGATATCTTGGTTAAAAATAATGCATGCTACTATAGAGTGTCTTGAGTAAGGCTCCTACATTTGGAGAAATTATAGTTTTAAAATTGAAAATCAAACTTTTTTAATTAAAGATTTTCTTCTTTCCTTCCAGGCCATGATTGTATCATTAACGTTCAGGATATTACAAATGCCAGAAGATGCAAAAGAATTAAGAATCAATTAATTATTAATAAATTGCAACTGTAGTTGAAGATTGTAGAATATTTAACATATAGAATAAGAAATTGGCTAGGAATAATGATGGAGAAGAAAATGTTAAAAAATACAATGGGTTTTTTTGGAGACTGATTCTCTTTTCCCTTTTGATCATAGGCTAAGTTACAACCATCTGTCTGTTTCTGCATCTATCTAAATATATGCCTGAATACATTTTGGGGGGTTATATCTAATTTAGCAGACCGACAGAAAGCCACATCCTCTCCAGATGCATTCACTTTTTAAAGCTTCAGATAAAGGGCTCAAGGTCATAGCTGAGCCAGCTTGCAGAATAGGAACTGAATCAAGTAACTTTCCCAGGTTGAGAAATGTAGGTAGGAGTTTTGCTCTGATCCATTTCTTCTTAAGCACATTCAGTTCTATCTCATGCTTCAGAATATTTTTTAAGCTATCCCTTTGTTTTAGATCTTCCTGAGCAAAACTTTTGTGTCAGCACTCAGCAAACAAGAATATGTTGGGTTTAAAAGTACAGCTGTATGTTCTGAGTGCCTTGGTGTCTGTGCTTCAGGTGAGTCCCATTTGAGGAAAAAGTTTGCTCAGTGGGTTCTTGGATAAGTGGCGATTAGACAAATCACAAATAAAACTCTTGTGTTTCCACGGGAGAAAAGAGAAAGAAGAGTAACTCTTAATAAGTAATACTCAAAAGTCTAGCATAAACAAAGATTCTGGAAAATGAAAGGTAAATTTCACCAGGCAGCCAAATGGTTTACTTCACATACCGCACAGTGCAAGATAAGGAGCAGTTCTCAAAATAGAAATATTGAAGTTTGGAATCTATGTCATTTAATACTAAAGTCTTCCGTTGCCAGAGATAAAGTACTGCAGTTATCATGTTCTTGAAAAGCTGTAAGTTCTGTCTGTAATTTAGTCAAATATATCATAAATTAGAACAATAATTACAGAGGCTAAAATTTCGCCTTTTTTGAAGCTGATGAGTTGGAAGCTGTTCAGGGACATCATTCCCAGTGCATGGCTTAGGGATCCAAACCTGCTTTCATTAAAGAAAATTCTAGCACTAGCAAACAGGAAGCACATGAAAACTTGAGTTGTTGGCAACACAGAAATTTCAGAAGGGACAACTTAATTAGTCAGGCACTCTTCTTGTATCGTTCCAGCCGGACCACTGAGAATCAGTTTAGCTGTTTTTGGCTTCACAGGAAGGCAGTATAAAGGACTGGGTGCATTACCTGCTCACTGGAAGGTTGTGGGACATACATGTCCATCCAGATATAGCAGACAATTAGGCTAATTTACAGGGCATATATATAACACAACATGTGCTATGCTATGGGAAACTAATGCAGCACAGTTTGTATTATTACTGCTAAAGTTTAATGCATCTATAACTGATGGCATTTTGATTCCTAAGCATGTCTGCATAGCACACCACGGTATTAGGTAGACATACCTTTGTAAGGCTAGCATAGTCACACAGTCCCTATATTACCATACCTAGCTTTATCTGTCACAGCTAACTTGAATATCTCAGCATAACACTGAGCCTTTTTGCTGCCATTCCCAGAACCATACTGTAATCAGTCATTGATAAAAACTGATTGCTGCAATTGTTTGTAGAATCCACAGCTTAGCGGCAGTCAGTCCCCCCAAATCCGTCCTATTTGACTACGGTAAATTTGTCAGGAAAAGATCCTTTCCGTGCTAAAACCAACAAAACATAAGAAGCTACAAGAAGAAGTTCCCTACGGTGTGTATGATTATTTTGATGTACAATTTCAGGTGATTTGCAATTGAATTTTGGGCATAAAGCAGGAGACAGGCGTTTTAAAAACTTCAGACCAGTGTTACTAGAAGTATGTCTTAAAAATGAAGTAAGAGTGTAATCAGCTCATCTGCAAAGCTCTTTGTTCACTGACTACTAGATAACAGCTCCTTCTCTTGAAAGAAATCATAGCAACTGAATACAAGATGCTATTTTTATTTTGCAAAATGAAGTATAATTATTTAGAACATTTTCTAAAAGAGCACTTTGTAACCTAAGAAAAATATAATGCAGTAACAACATAATATCTCAAGATATTCTTTCATTCTGAGTAGTACCACCTCTGTGTATATTCACAATAACATTAAGCAGAAATATAAACGACTCGCAATAGTGTTTCTGGGAGGTAAAAAGACTCAGGGACCTATGAAAGACCAGAAAGTATTCCAAAATCATCCTGTAACTTCTGGGAGATTTTTGGGCATGAGATGTTAGCGTGAGACTCCATTACCTGTTTTATAACTATTTTATAGTCCACATGCCATAACAGCACTAGTTTAGTTTTGATATACACTTTCACATATTTCTTTGGAAATTATTATTACTTTCGTTTGCCAAATTGGGGCGAATTCCAAATCATGTGGTATTTGTTTCATATGTTCAACCTCTGCCTAAGTTCACTGCTTATATTTACAGTCTGTGTTTCACAGTGTATGCTGTTGCTTCAACATTTTATTTAGCAAAGTAGAAATAGAGGAACAAATAAAGGCACCAAATGTGAAGTACAGCCAGAAGGCTTTGACAGAAATAACAGCAGGGCTACTTCATCTTTACAGCATTTGATTCAGTGACATTGTAACTGACAAGGTTTCTGCTTTGAGCATTTAATTCTGTAATTTAAAGTACAATTCAATACAACATAAAAAGGAGGAATGTCCAATTCAGTCACACACATGAGTCCAAAAGTTTAAAGTGATATAAACACTAGTGTATTTGATTGTATCTTTTAGTATTTTATATGTAAATCTGTTACCTCCATGTAAAAAATAGTGGTAGTCAGACATTAATATATTTTGCAGATGTCTGCATGTTAACTAATAATTAATAATAGGATTGTCTGTATTATGAATATGATATCAAGAATTTTAAATTCATGGCAACTTCATAAATCATACTGAATTTCAGAAACAGATCAAAGCATAAGAGAGTAAAATTCCTAAGTCATTCAGAAATAATAGAAAAATCTACTTCATTAAGGTATTCTTCTCCAATGTATTATATAATATTCAGTTTCATACATTAGATTATATGGATGCTAGAGTAAACCTTCACATTATAAAAGGAAATATTATATTAGATAAAACACGATTAATACGAATGTAAGAGATCAAAACTTCTTAGTGATTCTTTGTAAAAATGGAGAACTATGACCTTCTCATTGTTATCTATGTTTCTCTTTGGGGATACAACATTTTGTCACATTAGTTTCTGATTAGTTACACATACGGTGAAAAATTATTATTCTCAAACAACATCAGAGTCCCCACCTCCTTGTAGAAGGTATTATTATTATTACATGTGGTTTTACTTACCAACTCTGATAATGCAGAACTTGATGCTATAAAAACAAAATGCCTGGACAATCTTAAAAGGTATGCCTGCAGCACATTATGAATAAAGAGA